>NW_006922902.1:102813-105234 GCF_000298275.1 Orycteropus afer afer | reverse complement strand
CCATAGAGATACCACCTCGGAAACCCAAGGATGGGTCGCTATGAGTTGGATTTGACTCAACGGCAGTGACTTTGGTTTGGTTTATATATTATTCAGATGATGCTTCTGATGATAAGCATCTGGTGACTAAATTGCTTTAAGAGGGAATGAATGGAATAATTTGGGAAAGGATAATGAGAATGGTTGCACAAGTGGAAGAAGGTAATAAATGTCACTGAATTAATTATGTAGAAATACTTAAATTGGCTTCTATCTTCTTGTGTATATATTTTCATCACAATATTTTAAAAAAGGGGGAGGGGATGAAGTCTTTCATTCAAATGATTGGGACTAAAAGACTCAAAATGAATATATTGTGGGGAATGATAAAAACTAGTGAAAAGAGCACCAAACCTGAGTTCTGCCACTTGGATAAACTAAACTATCTGGGCTTCCAGTTTTCTAATTGTTCATTGTTTCAGTCAACAAAGACTTACTGAGTGCCTTCTTAAGACCAAGCACTATCCTAGGCACTGGGAATAGTCAGTGAATAAAACCAGGCAAAATTCTGAGTTTCCTCCTGGGGCTAGTAGAATTTACATGATAATCTGCAACAAGCCCTTAGGCTACACCTAAGTACCTAAGGACATTTCAGGGTGAATAGGAGGCTGACCTGAGCTCACAGAGCAGCCAATTTGCCAAATAGATTTGTTTCTTTTAAGTTTTAAATCACTACCTTTTGCTTTGTATCCATAAGAGAATTTCATAGAATTAAATTCAATTTTTCTTCGGCCCAGGCCTCTGTTGTCATAGCTGGAGACTGCCCAATAAGGGTGGGGACTGCCATAATTAAGAACACAGGCCTAAGAAGGGAAGGGGTTTAAAAAGGACAGAGGGAAAAACAGGCAAGCCCTAAAGCTGGAGGGCTTCTGTAACTCGTCTGGAAAGCTTCCCACCCTCTATTTTCCCTTCCTTGAATGTCCATCTCCTCCCCACCACCACCACCACCACGCCCTTTGTAGAGACTCACAGATTGAGGTAATGAGAGAATGGAAGGAGACGCGAAGCTAACGTGGGAAAAGCCCCTTATAAAAACTCCAGTATCCACGAGGATTCCCTCCAAAGGGGAAATGGAGAAAACAGGTTTTAATTACGGTCTCGATCGCCATCTGGCGATCCAAGTGCCATATCACATCCTCAGAGCAGAGACTCAGAACATAAAAAAGCCAAGCAAGTTTAAGATTGTTACATTTTTTACCATCTGGAATTTGTTTCGTGGTTAATCTAGCGTCATGAAGGTGTCCCCCATATCGGCTTGAAAACTCAGTCTTCTTTAAGCCTAGATCTTTATGTTCCCAAGCCCCACCCACTGATGACCTGTAGCTGCCTGTCTCCCACCTTACCTTCCTATCTCCCACCACAAGCTTGGGCAGGAACCCAAAGAGAACAGTACACCTCTCTGGGACAATGTTGAACAGGAAGAAGCTTCCTGATGAGAAAAGGTTGCAGCTTCAGATCAAATCCTGAGTGAAATCTGTCCTACTCCATAGGATCTTATACTCAGTTGACACTGAAAAACAGAAAATACAGTCTGGTGGAAGCCAGAGGGACACCAGGAACTGACAATCCATCAAAAGTGTGTCTCCAAATTAAATATAAAGCATTTAAAGAAAGAACAAAAAGGACAAGTGAGATCAGCATGATCAACACTACTTACTGCTCACCACCAGATCAGAACATGAAAGACATGGAGACTCCACCTCCTAAGTGCCATAAAAATTAAAAACTGCAAACAGAATATGGAAGAGGAAAAATCAGAGGCAAGAAATGAATGGCAAATCCTTACCCAGATGGAAAAAGTTCAGAAACTCAAACTTTGTTAAGCAGCGTTCAGGGTTATTGCTCTGAGGATGTGATATGGCAAAGGGGACAAGGACTGGATAGACTTGTTCTTGTTGGTGGAAGCTGGCACAAACAAGACAGGAGCAAAGAATTATAGTCATATTCTATATGAAACTCATATACTACATGAAATACACTATGATCGGCAGCCAGTTAAGCTCTGGAAATACAAAAAAAAAATGAGTAAGTCATAGACATATTAAAGATAAGACATATGAGAAGGATCTATACTTCAGAGTTCAGATTTAGTCAAACTAAGGTTGGTCAATCCTACTTCCGTAGTGATACTGCCTCGGAAGCCCAAGGAAGGGTCGCTATGAGTCGGGTTTGACTCGACGGCACATAACAACAACAATAGATTTATATAATGACAAATCCCTAACTCTAGATTATGGTCTTTAGTGACATTTCATGCTAAATTAAGCTATGGCTTTCTGGAAAAATGGCTGACTCCAGATCTGGGCAGGAAATGTACAAGATGAACCTGGAACCTTTTGTCATGGTAGATAACAAGGAAATGAAAAACTCTTGTCAGGAGAA
>NW_006922902.1:95540-101988 GCF_000298275.1 Orycteropus afer afer | reverse complement strand
TGCCATAGAGTTGATTCAACTCACAGAGACCCCTCCTTGGGTTTCTGAGGCAGTATCTCTACGGAAGGAGCTCTGGTGCGGTAGTGCCTAAGGCACTTGACTGCTAACCAGAAGGCTGGAGGTTCAAACCCACCAGCTACTCCTCAGAAGGAAGATTGGGCAATCTACTTCCATAGTGATACTACCTCGGAAACCCAAGGAGAAGTCACTGTGAGTCGGATCCCACTCGACGGCAGTGAGTTTAAGTATCTCTACTGAAATAGATTACCCAGTCTTTCTCCTGAAGAGCGGCTGGTGGATTTGAACTGCCAGCCTTCTGGTTAGCAGTCAAATGCCTTAGGCAGTACACCAGCAGAGCTCCTCCTAGCGTTCACAAATCCAAGCATGGGTGAATAGACTATCAGGATAGGGTTAATTTTGGGGAGAGATAAGATGTTTTGATTGGCATGAAGCACATAAGAAATTTCTGGGGTGTCTGGCCAAGTTCAATTGCTTGACCTAAGTGGTGATTACAGGGGTTTTACTTAAATGCTTCACCAAATTATACATTTTATGTGGTTATTTGTTATCTCTTTTATTTTACAATTAAAAGGTATAAAAAGCAGAAGGAAACAGTGATTATTTATCTTCTGAAAACTTTGTGGGGACTACAGCTGGATCAGAGAAAGATTTGGGAATAATAGTGTACAGGGCCAGGGCTGGACCACAGAAAAGGAAACAGTTTGGAACTTGAAGTAGGTAGGTCATAGCGGGATTTCCAGACAGTTTGCTTAGAAATGAAGACTTAATGAAGTAGGCAAGTAGCAGGAAGAAGGGCACAAGGGTAGGGGTAGGGAGGCGCATGATCTCAGAATACAAAGTTTGTAAAATCAGTCCAAGATTTCCCTAGGCTTATGGGAAAGAATCACTTCCAGAACGTAGACCTCACTAATGTTGTAGGGCCCAGGATACTCAGCTACAGCAGGATCCAGGAGAAGCTTCAGTTAGGACCTTGTCATGGCTGCGGTGGGAGAATACTTCTTGAGACCTGCAGGAACAGTGACAAAGCTCTCATGACGCACTCGCTCTCCCATTTCAGGAACTCAGGAGACAGAACCATCCAACCAGAGCCAAAGCCACCCTTTGTCCCCTAATCCCAATTGTGTCTCCTCTTGGCCAAAGGACTAGGGCAATGATCTGCCACCCATAGGCAAGGAAGAAAAGACATTACCTCATCATCAGACAACTGAGACTCCATATATCCTGGAGAGAAAAAGAGAATGCCCCAGCTAGTACCAAATGAGTATCATTATGTGGAGGGGATGGAGGAGGGTTTGCAGTATCCCATCTCCACGTACACCCTCCAAAGTACCCAACCAGAAAAGACTATCCTGGTGATCCCTGAGATGTACAATCACTCTTCCCTGCCTCAGATCTTTGATGTTGGGGAAGCTCAGGGGTAGGGGAAGCCACATGGCAGGTGTCAGGCACTCCTCAGAGGCTTGTTACCTTTCTGAGCCCTGAGATGGACGACAATCCCCACCACAAGGAAGATTATCCCAAACAGGAAGCCTCCAGCTCCACTTAGTATCTTCCTCCATGAGTATTCAGATTGCGCTCCTACAGAAAACAGGTCTTAAAGTTATTCAAAAAAAAAAAACTCCCAATATTTGATGCATCTTCCTGAAATACCAGAGCCCATCCAAAAAAAAAAAAAAAAAAAACCCATTCCCATCAAATTGAGTCAGATTCATAGCGACTGTACAGGACAGGGCAAAACTGTCCCCATAGGGTTTCCAAAGCTGTATTTTTTACAGAAGCAGATTGCCACATCTTCCTCCCACAGAGAACCACCAACCTTTAGGCTAGCAGCCAAGCGCTTAACCACTACACCACCAGGTCTCTTCCAGAGCCTGTAGTGGATGCCAAATGCAATGCTGCCTAGAGAAGGAAGGAATTTAGAAATGGCTCTTTGAGGCCAAGGATTTCACACATGGAGTTACCTCCCATCTGTTACTGCTTCTTAAAGCCTATAAGAATGGCCCCAAAATACGAAGACTGTAGTGTTAGAGGGTACTAGCTCCCAGGGAGGAGCTCTCATGGTGCAATGGTTAAGAGCCCAGCTGCTAACCAAAAGGTTGGTGATTGGAATCCCCAGCTGCTTCACAGGAGAAAATCTTATGAGGCAGTTCTACTCTGACCTATAGAATCGGTATGGGTCAGAATTGACTTGATGGTAATAGATAGTGGTAGAGTTCTCAGGGTGGAAGAAAGTGATGAGATGAATGGACCTCTTCCTTTCTTGCAAGGTAAAAACTCATTGTCATTGAGTCAATTCTGACTCATAGTGACCCTACAGGACAGAGTGAACTGGTCCCATAGGGTTTCCAAAGCTGTAAATCTTCACAGAAGCAGACTGCCACATCTTTTTCCTGTGGAGTGACTGGTAAGGTTGAACCACTGACCTTTCAGTTAACAGCCAAGCTCTTTACCACTGCACTATCAGGGCTTGAAAGGTATAGGATAGATATCTGCCATGTTTACGCCACCCTAGCCCAAAGACTCCAGATCTCTGTGCCTTTCCTAGGTCAGGGAAAAGAATTAGTGCTATGACCAAGAAATGTGCAAAGGTGACACAGGCTGGGAGTCAGTATGATTGTGAAGTGGGCCCAGAGAGTACAAGAAGCTGACTCTCACTCCACTCCACAGAAACAGGAATGAGCAGGCTTGGGTGGTCAACAAGGCAGGTGTAGACATCTCCAAGTTCAAGAGTCATTTCCAGCATCACCACAGTCTGAAAAGTCCAATCTCCGTTCCTGATAAGGCCTGTTGACACAATCCCAGCTCTCTCCTCCTCCCCATTCCGGAACCACTTGACCTTGATGTCCCCTGGATAGAAATTTGTCACAGAGCAGAGCAGCAAATTGGGGTGATGTAGGGATGGGGTCCTCTCCAGATACACCATCACCTCTGGTTGCACTAGGAAGAGAGAAAAAGATGAAACATTGTGAGCGAAAACCACCAACTTTCTTTAGAGACTTAATTCCTGCCTCTAATCTTGTCCCAGAGCCCAGTGGAAACTGGAAAAGTAGGAAAACCTCAGGCCGAAGACACAGGAACTGGGTGTGCCAAGAAGGCATAAAGCCCCAAGAAGGACTTAAGCCTTATCAGACACTTGCAACAATTACCTCTTCCCTGAGGGTACACTAGTCCTTAAAGTCCCTGAGGACTTGGCAGGTCTGGGACCTAGAGCACAGTGACCTGACCTGTGAGAATAATGAGTAGGTCACTGTTGAGAACAGAACATACACAGACTCCCCTGTTCATAACCCTTCATTTACCCTGAAACAGACAAATGCCTATCATAAGAAAGAAGAACCACGGCCAGAATTGCATGGGGGAGATTTCCTGAACCTCGCCAGACTCCATCTCCCACCTCACCTTTTCTCGCCACTGTGAAGGGTGCACCAAGTTTGTAGTTATGTCTGCAGAGTGTGTCCACAGCAGCTCTGCTCCTCTCCAATAAATCCATCCGATTGTTCCACTGCTCAACATCGGGTTTCCCCAGCTCCGTCAACGCCACAAACATCCCCACATCACTGTCGAAATGTGCATACTCCTCCAAGTTAAAGATGAATCTAACAACAAACTGCACCTTTTCTGTCCCATTGGTGAAGTAACAGTCAGCCTTTGCCTGAATCACAAAATCCTCTGGAAAACCAAGAAAAGGACCATGAGCCAGTCCCCATCCTTAGGAAACCCATTTCTGACAAATTATACCAGACTACATTACAATGTGCTGTGAACTCACTGGCTAAAATTAATTTAATTCCTTTGCATTTGAGAACAGCAACAATAAAAGGAAATGATAATGGAGTTAATAGTGCAGGTTTGACCAGTAAAGAGCTCTCTGAAGAAATGGCATTTGAGACTTGAAGGACACTTGCTAATGCTCTTGAGTTGTAAGAAGATTTTAGAAGAGGCCTTTTGAGCTCAGTAAATAATCCAAAGTAGGGAGCTCTGGTGGCATAGTGCCTAAGGCTTTTGACAGTTAACCAGAAGGCTGGCGGTTCAAACCCACCAGCCACTCCTCAGAAGGAAGATGGGGCGATTTACTTCTGTAGTGATACTGCCTCGGAAACCCAAAGAGGGGTTGCTATGAGTCAGGTCTGACTCGATGGCACATAACAACAACAACAGGCTCTTCTACTCCTAGGCTCCACCTCTGATTCCTCTTAGCAAAAGACATCCATGAGGAGAAGAAGCCCAAGGTCCATTCTACTAGACCAGCCAAACAGGAGATATGTAACCCAAAGAGGCAAGTGAAAGAGAAAGTCCCAAGAGATGTAAGCATTCATTCATTTGTTTATTCAAGGAATATTTATTGACTCTGTTCAATGCCCGATACTGTGCTAAGTTTTTCCCAGCCAAGCTTTCTAAAGACCAAGGTTTTAACTCCCTCGGAAGGAAGGTTGGGCAATCCTACTTCCGTAGTGATACTGCCTCGGAAACCCAAGGAGGGGTCGCTGAGTCGGGGCCGACTTGATGGCAAATAACAACAACAACAACATTACCAAGTCAAAAAAAGATCCATCCCCATGTAGAATAATTGAATAACATGCTTTCCCTTGGCAATTTGTTCTACCCATTCCTTCTGGAATAAAGTGGAGGAAGGATGGGGTGGGGGGAGGCGAAACACAGAACAAGTGCATAAAGGTATAAAATTAAGCTCCCCTTCTACCTCCTACTCACTATGAATTTTCTCCAGGAATTTTCCTTTTGCTTTTTCCTTTATACTCTTACTCAAGAGACCTCAATCCCATCCCCTGTGCTGGCTCTAACATTACCTGTGTTGATATTAAAAAAGAATTAATATTAATTCATGGTTTGAAGATGTCTCTTATTATTAGTTATTATTACTATTACTAACAGGATCATTACCCACATCTACAATTCTAGTATTCACAATATTGTAAAATTCAAAAAACTCACTGCCGTTGAGTGGATTACAACTCATAGTGACCCCTTCTTGGGTTTCCAAGGCAGTATCTCTACAGAAGTAGAATGCCCAGTCTTCCTTCCAAGGAGTGGCTGGTGGGTTTGAACCGCCAGCCTTCTGGTTAGCAGTCAAAAGCCTTAGGCACTATGCCACCAGAGCTCCTTTACAATAACATAGTGACAAGGAATATAAGGTTACTTTAAACCTTCTTTTAGGACTTTTCTATTGAAAACAGAATAAACAAAAGGTCAATTCCATTGTCCACTATGCTTTTCTACTTTTAAAGTACCTGGTAAGGTACTTTAAATTAGTAAATATTGACAGATTCATCTGAACTATTTATTAACTTTCATACACTGGGCCTCATTTTTAATCTACTCATGTTTTCCAAAGTTATTTAACTTTCCAAAGTTATTTAACCTTCCAAAGTTATCTAACTTTCCAAAGCTATTTTCCTCATCCTCATAGGTAAGAAAAAGTATTATTTTTATTTCTATAGCATATAGTCATACTTGTCTTAGAGAACTGGAAAATTTTAACTGGTAAATTGCCTGGGTTTAGGTTTATTTAAGTTCTAGGACTATATTAAGTGGTTTTACTTAGGAAAAGACACTTCCGCACCCTGAGCCTGCTTCCTCATTGATAAAGATGAATTTGCATTCACATTCAACAGCATGAGGCTTCCCATGCTCTATCAGTGCCACAAACATCCCCACATCACTGTCAAAAAGCATAGTGTTAAGTGAAAAGAAAAATAGAATACAGTCCAATGCACAATATTTATTACAATTTTAAAATACAAACAAAAAAATACTACATATTTTTAAAGGCCACCCTCATACTTAAAATATACTAGTCTCATTACAATGGTTATCTATGGAGGGAAAGGAATGAGAATGGAAATACAAAGAAAGAGAGAGTCCTTTTACCAACCAAGGATTACAATGTGCTATGAACTCACTGGCTAAGATTAATTCAATTCCTGTGCATTTGAGAACAGCAACAATAAAAGGAAATGATAATAAAGTCAATAAAGAGCTCTCTGAAGAAATGGCATTTGAGACTTGAAGGACACTTGCTAATGATCTTGCGTTGTAAATTTACATTCATTTCTAAATTCAGAGGCCTCCTCTACTAACTAGAGTAGATTGTAAGGACAGTGGCATCCTTCCTGGGTCAGCCATATGCATCTCCCACTCAGTGGCTAATTTCATGTAAAGCTCCATCTCCAATTCCTTACCATTTGTTTTCTTCTCTATTTCCTCTCAAAGTCTGAATCAGGGGGGAAAAATCTGAATTTTCAGTCATCCTTTAAGATCTTTGCTGATTTTTTTTTCAGTTGTGTCGTTCAATGGAAATTGTAAGCACAAAGTGGTTTCTATTCTCTAAGGATGTTCCTCTCTCCCTAGGTTTGTTCCTCTTTTGTATTTTTGAGACACTGACATTCAAAGTGGGTTCTGTTCTTAGCAC
>NW_006922902.1:93275-94489 GCF_000298275.1 Orycteropus afer afer | reverse complement strand
AAAAAAAAAAAAAACAGGCTTAAAGGTCAGATAGAAACAGGTGAAAAACTCCCAAGACTATGACCTCTAGTTACCCTTCAGGCCTGGAACTGAACTCATTCCCGTGACTTAACTTCCAGCTAAACAACAGACAGGCCTATGACTTGAACAATTACACCAAGTAGGCCCTCTCCTTAGAACAGTTAACCATAGGAAATCAGAAGGGCAGTACTTGCACAGGGAGATAGCTCAGAGGGCTGGAATGAATGCACAGGAAAGAAGGACACAGGAAAAGGTAACCACAGGGAGGAAATGGGAAGAGAGTTGTTACATTATGGGGATTGCCATCAATGTCTTGAAACAAAATGTGTATGAACTATTGTATGGAACATGAATTTGCTCTGTAAACTTTCACCCAAATCACAAATAAAAAAGAAAAAAAAAAGAAAGAATTGTTTATCTATCACTGATAATAGTTTAGGTGTATGGAAAATTGACTGAGGAGAGAAAGAAAAAAATACACTATATAGTATGGGATCTTAGGAGACCATGACTTCTTGTTTATTTATCATGTATTCTTCTACCTCTTTAGCACTGTCCCTGGCCTGTTCTGACCAATAGGATCTCCCTTTCCATGGGGTAGATGACATTGCCAATGGAGTGTATATAAATAAAAAAGAATATTCTGAAGCATATCCTTATGACAGTTAATGAAGGAATTGTCAAAGAAAAAGTAGCAGAGACAGAGAACAACTGACACAGTATAGTTCCCTGTAAGCCAAGAGAAGGCCACACATACACACACACACACATACACACACAAAAGGGAGAAGAAACAAAAACACAGAGAGTTATCAAAAACATAAAATGCTGCCAAAATGTTTGAGAGGATAAAATATAAGAAAGTGTTACTGTGTTTTGTGGAGCACTGATGATTTTCAATAAGATAGCAGAGTGTTAAAGGTGGACATTATATTTCAAAAGAATAAAAACTACATTGAGGATGAGAAAATGAAGGCAGAAAGTATAAACAATCTTTTGAGACCTCTGGAAGTAAAAATAAGGAAAAAGATGGAATTCTCATTTGAGAGAAAAGCGACACTAAGGGAAATATACATTTAAAATAGGAAAAATCTTAACTAGTTTCCAGGTCAAGGGGAAGGCAACTGTAGCCAGGAAAACTTAAAGATAAAAAAGAGGAGAAAGGAGAATTTCTCCCAAAATGCTGAATGAAA
>NW_006922902.1:87830-90632 GCF_000298275.1 Orycteropus afer afer | reverse complement strand
TGTCAGGGTCACTCAGTTCACTGTCAGACCCCAGCTCCGTATGTCTCCTTTTTTTGGTATTTTCACGCAAATTCTTCTGCTAGTTGGGGTTTAGTCCAATTCTGTATCCTTCCCTTCAAGGCTCCGGGGTCCAAGATTATCTTCTATGTCTGTGTTAATTGGTTTCCCTTTTCTTTGTTGAAGAGGGTCTTTGCAATCCTTCTGCCTAGTCCACCATTTTGTCGGAACTCCCTCAATAGACTCACTTTAGAACAAGGTAAGGACTTCTACTAAAAAGGAGTTGGAAGAAAATATACTTGGTAACTAAAGAGAGCAAGTCTTCTTTTCCATCAAAGTAACATAAGTAGTTTATTTTGCCTTGATTTGTTTTATTGTTGTAAATATGTAGGTAGATACATAGATACAGGTATATAAGACACAGCATTTACCAATTCAACATTTTTCACATGTACAATTAAGTGACATAGGATCGCTATGAGTTGGAATCAACTTCATAACAATGGGTTAAAACACCAAACCCAAACCCACTATCAGAGTCAATTCTGATTCATAGTGACCCTATAGGACACAGTGAAAATGTACATAGGGTTTCCAGACTATAAATCTTTCTCCCACGGAGCAGCTGGTGGGTTTGAATCACTGACCAGATCTCCCTATAGCAATGGGTTAGAGACGGTTTAATTGGTACAACCATCACCTATTCATTATTATTTATTTAGTGTAGAGTCATGCTTGATACTAAGAGCCAGGCAATCAAGAAACAAATATGTTCTTTGTCTTAGAGAAATGCATAATCTAGGTTGGTTAGTCAACACTGAACTTTGATGAATTATAGGAACAATCCACTGAAATGTTGGGAAGAATGAAATTAACTTTGTTTTGTTTGGACACACAAGAAAGGGAGTAAATTCTAACTTAGACAGTCTAGAAAGAGTTTGTGATAAAGTTGTTATTTGAACCAAACCTTAAAAGAAGAGTACAATCCAGAAAGACTAAACAGGGAAAAACAGATCTTGATAAAACATAATTAGAGACACCACAATCCACACAAAGCTATAACAGTTTATGTATGGTGGCAATATCTGTGGGCCACCTGCATCTTCCTAAAATGGTTGGGAATGCTTTGTTTCTTAAGCAGAACCAACAAAGCCTAATAAGCAGAGAATTTTAGAACTTAAAATACCTAGGACAAGTGGACAGCTTGTGAAACAAAAAAATTCATCTGATTTGTCTAAAAAAAAGCTGATTATCTACAATAAATAAATATATAACATAGTTCATTGAATGAGAGAAGGATACTATATATATATATTTTTTTAATTCTTCACTTCTGAAAGGAACATGTGCTTTGATGGGTATGTGCAGTGTAGTGAATTGTTTGCTATGGCCCTTCTAGTCATGGTCTTTATGACTCCCACCAGATGACTGGGTGTGAGTATGCAAATATGAAGTGTTTGTAGCCTACCAAGGGGATTGGATAGTTTGCTAATAATGTAAATAAGGTGCATGGCACTCTTGTGGGGGTGGGACCATGTAAATAAGGTGTATGGGACCGTAACGTGGAGATTGGTCAGTTTTGGCATCCCTGAGGCAAGAAGGGGAGGAGGATCTCACTACCATCAAGAAAGAAGGGTCAGGAGTAGAACATGCCCATTGGACCTAAGATCCCTGCACTAAACCTCCTCAGTCCAGGAGACAGAAAACTGTGACACCAGAGATGGCAGGACACAGTGAGAAGTGACAGCATCAGAGACAGCAGAACCAAGAGACCAGTACAAGACAGAGCAGTGGGTTAGAGTAGTAGGTTTCTGAGCCCACAAAGTGAGAAAGCTGAGTGCCTTCAGGCAGGAGGCTTGCTGGTGAAGTGGTGTACCTCTAGACACTTATCCACAGAGCTAGGTTCACTGACTCACAGGGAAAGAAAGTCAAGTACATTCAGGAAGGAGCTTGCTGACAAAGTGGGGCACCTTTCTGGACACCTATCAGCAGAGCTGAAAGAGCTTTGTAATACTTTCTCCAGCAGGGCAGAAGCCAAGGGGCTGCATGTTAGGGACCAAGAAAAAGACCCCCAAAAGAACGTGATTGCAAGGCACATGTTCTAATTATAGTGAAGAGATGACAAGGCCTCTCTTATGATTGAATGTTTGCTTTTAGAGATGGCAAGTCTCTCTGTGGTTGAATGTTGCTTTAAGAGATGGCAAGGTCTCTCTCACTGTTAAATACTTAATTGGCAAAACATCAAAGTATTAAACTTAGATGTTATTCCACTAGTCCATGTTTTTATGTCATTGGGGTGTTTCATACTTTGGGTCACTGTGTTCTAGTAAACATTTATCGTTTTACACTCCTTATTCCTGAGAAGACTTCTGTGATTGTTTTAATGACCACCTGTTGTCCTTGAGCATGTAGAGGAGTAAAACTTTGACTTTGTAGAGAATAAGCTGATTGTATGCATTCCAAGACTAATGATGTCATCATGTACAAACATATAAACAAAGTAGAACAAAGGTATCAGGGGTCGCTCTCACAGAACATGCAGGGCATCCACCTGGGCCCCGTTCCCTCTTAAATAAAAAAAAAAAGAAAACAATTAATCCTTTCGTGTCGCTTCATTTTGTGACCTGCGTGGTTTTGCTGGATGCAGAACCTGCAGGTCTGAAAGGGCAAGGACCAGAGAGAGGCCTGCCTTTGGCACAGCTGAGAAGAAGCTGTCCTGATCATTGCCATCTAGATGCAACGATGGGTCTCTCCTTGTCCAGAGCAAAGAAGAATGAAGAAAACCAAAATTCATGGAAACATTTA
>NW_006922902.1:81024-87350 GCF_000298275.1 Orycteropus afer afer | reverse complement strand
CTGTGGTCAATGACATGAGACAAAGTATATGTGAACTGCTGTATGGAAAGTGAATTTGCTCTGTAAATCTTCACCCAAATCACAATAAATAAATAAATAAATAAATAAATAAATAAGAAGCTGTCCTGATCAAAGAAATGTATCCTGATTCATTTCTGATCCTGAATTGTAACTTGTTACTTCAACTAACAAACCCGAAAATGGTGAGTGCTATCTGTGAGTTCTGTGTGTCCATTGCAATGAATTACTGAACCTAGCATAGAAGTGGAGAGTGCCACGGAAGGGGCAGTTTGTGTCAGAATTGGTAAAAGTGTTAGAGGGTGGAGGCATGTCTGCTTTCCTCCTATAGGAATCAGCCTTGGACTGTTGATGTTGATCCTCCCCTCCCCTTGTGAAGGTGGAGGAGGTTAGATGCCTCCCCCATGTCATTTTTACAGCATGTAACGTGGGGTTATGATGATAGTTGACCAGGAAATCCAGGAATACTTGAATTATGCTTTACCAAATATGATGGGGCCCTCAGAAAAGCTCTATACATAAGCAATAACAGCAAATTGGAAATCAAAGCCTAGTCTATTATTAGCTAGTCAAATCGCAGAACTATAAATAGAGGTTTTTATGATATCCTTTTCTGAAGCATGAGACCCCAAGCATAGTCTCTTGTTCCTCTAAATGCCCACTTTTACACAAGCCAACTATAAATGCTGAAGGATTAAGAACTCAAGCAGAAAAAGGGAAGACGTAAGATGATTGGATCACAGGGGATTATATCCAAGATGACAGAAATTGGATTCAGGAAAAAGAGCTTTTTTTTTAAACCTTTTTTAAAAATAAAATCCATTTGTTTTGTTTTTTGTTGTTGTTGAGAATATACATGGCAAAATGCACATCAATTCACTAGTTTCCACATGTACAAATCTATAACATTGCTTGCATTCTGCAAGTTGTGCAACCATTCTCACCTTCTTTTTCTGAGTTGTTCCTCCCAATTAACATAACTCACTGCCCCCTAAGGTTCTTATCCAATCATTTGAATCATTACTGTAGATTTGATCCCATATGACAGTTTTTAAAAGAAAACAATGCTCAATGCAGACATTTTTTACTAGTTGAACTATTGCTTGGTTTTAAGAAGACTTCAGGGGATATTTTCAGCTTAAAGTGTAAAGATTATATCAAGGCAAATGTTTCAGGAGTTCATTCAGTCTCCATGGCTCCAGAAAATCTGGACTCTATGAGAATTTGAAATTCTGTTCTACATTTCCCCCCTTTTGATCGGGATTCTTCCATAAAATCTTTGATTAAAATGTTTTGCTTGTGTAACTTTTTAATGCACTATAACTATCACCTCTAGTTAATACAACCGTCAGTATCCTAGAATCTGACCAGTCAGCATAATAATTCCCCTTGCCTGGAAGAGCACAACAGATTAAGATAAGGAGGAATGGAAGACATCACCAGTGTTCACTAGCATCCTCCACTTCTTAAGTACTATACTTCTGAGTTTCCTGAGCTACATAACTAGTTCTGACCAATGTGAACAAAAAGTTCCTGATCAAATCATTTAACTACCAGTGCATGACTCACCTTTCCCTCTACCAAGGCAACCAAGGGAATCTTGTGTTAAAATGATAAAACCACAATTTAGAAGCATTCTTATCAGTTGAGTTATTATGGAGGGCAGCTGCCCTAGAGATCACTCAGACTTACAGTAGATTCTGTATAAGTGAGAAATAATTTTGGTTAATTAAGCATGGGGGCTTATTTGTTACTACAGCCTGGCCTAACTTAACCTAACTAATGTAGGACAGAGGGATCTCTGGTAGTGTAGTGCCTAAGGCACTTGACTGCTAACCAGAAGGCTGGTGGTTCAAACCCACCAGTGACTCCTCGGAAGGAAGATGGGGCAATCTACTTCTGCAGTGATACTGCCTCAGAAACCCAAGGAGGGGTCAGTATGAGTTGGGTCCTACTCGACAGCACATAACAACAACAACAACAACAACAATGTAGGACAGAAGCAAGAATGTTGACTCTTACAGTCCACATCTCAAGTAGATTTGAATATTTTTGAATTAGAAGCCTGACCACAGACAAGAAAGTGGTAGACTCTGTATGCAGAGCATATTTTGCATGATTGTGAGTATATCTAGAAGTAGGCATCCTTGCAATATGTGTTAGGAAATTTATGTGTGGAGTTGAGTAAAAAAGTGGCTATCAGAAGGAGCTGAAGCTATTGAGTTTTAACTTCCTTTCTTCTTTCTACCACACCTACCCTAATCTTTCACATCTTTTTTTTTTTTTTTTTTTCTGGTTTAGAAATGGAGAAAACATCCTATTTGAGGCTCGGTGAATGAGGAAGTGACTTGCAGATTATCAGAAGTTGTAAAATCATGCAAGAATAGACTAGGTATAACTTGAACCTTTTTCTCCTCCTCTATAGACAATACCATGAAACTTCTGCAGCTTCTCTTAGAGATAAAGGAAAGGCAGTGAGAAGAGGAGAAAAAGAAAAGAGAATATAGATTAAATGGGAGCTTGTATTTGAATTTAGAAAGAAGAGAAGTTGTTACATGGCAAGAAGATGATGAGGGAAGGTACCAGGAAGTTGGGAGAGCTGGTCTTTTTTTAGACCATTTCTGTTGTGAATGTGTTTAAGGCCCATAACTCTAAAATTTGATTTGCCTGCATATTATAATTGCTAATATTTGTTGATTTCTGAATCTGCTTTCTAAGCACTATATGAATGTGTGTGTGTGTGTGTGTGTGTGTGTGAAAGAGAGAGAGCGAGATCATCATCATTGTTATGGATTGAATTGTATTTCCCAAAAATATGTTTTGTAATTCCTAGCGCCTATACTTGTGGATGGGCGCTCTGGTGACATAGTGCCTAAGGCATTTGACTGCTAACCAGAAGGCTGGAGGTTCAAATCCACCAGCCACTCCTTGGAAGGAAGTTTAAGCAATCTACTTCCATAGTGCAGTGATCATGGAGCTGGCGCAGAATTGAGCGGTGTTTCATTCTGCTGTGCATGGGGTCACTATGAGCTGGAAACAACTCGATGGCACCTAACAAAAACAACAACTTCCGTAGTGATACCGCCTGTGAACCCAAGGAGGGGTCGTTATGAGTTGAGTCCAACTCGAGGGAAGTGTATTGTGATACTTGTGGATATAATTCAGTCTGGGAAGCAGAGATGGGGGAAGATAGAAGCAAAGCCACATGAAGATCACCAAGGGACTGAAGAAAGAGAAAAGAGACAAGGATCTTCCTCCAGAGTGCACAGAGAAAGATAGACTTCCCCTAGAGCCAGCACCATGAATTCAGACTTCTAGCCTCCAAAACTGTGAGAAAATAAATTTCTGTTTGTTAAAGTCACCCACTTGTGACTAGCAGCACTAGATAACTACGATAATCACAATAATCCTTTTCCATATATACTATTACCTCCCTTTTACAGATGAAGTAGTGAAGAAGTGAACCAAGGATCACATAGCTAATAAATCCATTGTGCTCTATTTCTTACTAGCATTCTTGGGAATGCTTTACCCCAACATCTTCAGCATCTCTGTAATGAGAAGATACACAAAAGAGAAAAATAACTAAAGAATTTTATTATAACCACTTGTGCCAGAACAGACCTGTATCAGGGAATCATATACTATCTGACAAAAGGTAATCGGTGGCCTCATATATTGCGGACAAGGAATGACATGGAGCCTGGCTATGGAGACTTAGAAGAGAAAGCAAAAGGCCTCAGTTACCAACCTAGGAATCTCCCTAGTCAGAGGACTCTGAACCATCTTGAATTAAAAAAGAACCATCTGATTCACCCAGTTAAGGAGCTCTGGTGGCATAGTGCCTAAGGCATTTGACTGCTAACCAGGCTAACCAGAAGGTTGGCGTTTCAAACCCACCAGCCACTCTGCGGATGGAAGACTGGGAAACCTATTTCCATAAAGATTTCCCGCCTCAGAAACCCAAAGGGGGTCACTATGAGTTGGAATCAACTCGATGGCAGTGAATGAGATTCATCCAGTTAGGATCTTTTTTGAGTAATTTTCTTGCCTGCTATCAATGACTACAGTGGAAGGGCCTGAGCTTCCCAGGCTTATCAGAAAAACAATAGTGTTTTTGGGACATACCAAATAAAGGGAGAGATCTTGGCCTAATTCTTTTCTCCTACATTTTTGTTTTTGTCTTCTACTTGTATGAGCTAGGAGCTCTGGTAGCATAGTGCCTAAGGCACTTGACTGCTCACCAGAAGGCTGGCGGTTCAAACCCACCAGCCACTCCTCAGAAGGAAGGGCAATCCTACTTCCGTAGTGATACTGCCTCAGAAACCCAAGGAGGGGTCGCTATGAGTCGGGGCCGACTCGATGGCAAACAACAACAACTTGTATGAGCTTGAAAACTAAAGTGGGATGTTTTAACTTTTCTTCCCCTATGCATGTGAAAGCTGGACAATGAATAAGGAAGACCAAAGAAGAATTGATGCCTTTGAATTGTGGTGTTGGTGAAGAATACTGAAAATACCATGGACTGCCAGAAGAATGAACAAATCTATCCTGCAAAGAGTGCAGCTGGAGTTTTCCTAAGTGAGAATGACCAGACTTCATCTCACCTTCTTTGGTCATGTGGTCAGAGGGACCAGTCCCTGGAGAAGGATATCAAGCATGGTAAAGTGGAGGGTCAGAGAAAAAAGGGAAGACTCGCAATAAGACGGATTGACATACACAGTGGCTGCAATGATGGACTCACACATAGCAAAGATTGTGAGGATGGTGCAGGACCAGGCAGTGTTTCATTCTGTTGTACACAGGGTTGTTATGAGTCAGAATTGGCTCAACAGCACCTAACAACAACTTCAGTCAGGAGCCCTCGCTAATACAGATATTACAGATATGTATAGGCTTTTCTGTGATTTTTTACTCAAGCTCATTTTACAACCCTCTTTCTCTTTCTCTCCTTGTTCTCTGGGGAATTGAGATAAGCTAGGTGTGGGTACGTGTGGCTGTTTTTTTAGATTAATGTGAAATCATTATTCCCTTATTACATGACACAAATACTCCTTCAATTGCTATTCTTGTGACCTAAAATGAAAATAATTGGTCTATTGTGTACTTTCTAAACTATTCTTTTAAGTTCGTTTTTTCTTTTTCTACTCTCTCTCATCACCAGAAACATAATCCAAACTGCTCTGTGTTATTTTGGAATAATTATAAAAATAATCTGAGTTACTTCACAGAGAATTAAAACATGTTTAAAAAAAACAAAACAAAACACTGTGTTGAGCTTCAGTTTAAATGGAGGATTGTACTAGACTAAAATATTTGCCAGCTCAAATTCTCCATCACTGGTGATTTTGGGGTCCCAAACTTGACGAAGATGTTGCATGCAGGGAAAGGTAAGACAGAAGAGATATAAGAAAAAACAGGAATAGTTGGAATTTGGGGTGTTCGAAGCAAGCTCATGCTCCTACCCAGTGAGCACACATTTGTGAATTGAGGAACCAAAGGCTATGGGCTCTAATTAGCAATCACTTCTTTGATATGACATATGGATGTGTGGGCTCATTCAAAGCATTGATTTATGAGGACAAGAACAGATATAGGCATACCCATGTTCATCGCAGCACTATTTACAATAGCAAAAAGATAGAAACAACCTAGGTGTGCATGAACAGAAGAATGGATAACCAAACTATGGTACATACATACAATGGAATACTATGCAACCCTAAAGAATAATGTAGAATCTGCAAAACACTGCATAACATGGACAAACTTGGAGGACATTATGCTGAGTGAAATAAGTCAATCACAGGACAAATATTGTATTGGTTCATTATTGTAAAAAGTCAAGGAAAGGTTTATGTATGGAAGGAAATTTTCTTTGTTGGTTACAATAAAGTGGAAGAGGAAGGGAGGGAGCACTGCTAGATAGGTAGAGACAAGTACTGATTTGGGTGAAGGGAAGGCAATGTACCAAGTGTGAGTGATCAACACAGTGATATTGAGGAAGAGGAAGACATAGAGAGGTGCATAAGAGGTACAGACAACAAAGATGAATCCTTTTGCACATATAGCACTGTGTTGCCAGTGATGGCAAACATTGATCTACAGGTGAATAGATGGACAGGTTGAACAATCAGGTATGTCTACGCAGCAAGGAGTGTGCACATGACCATGTATAGGGTTAGCAGACAATGTTTCTGCATGTGTATTTGTATGTGCTATAAGAATGTCCGGGGGCGGGGGGGAACTCTGGTAGCATAGTGCCTAAGGCACTTGACTGCTAACCAGGAGGCTGGCGGTTCAAACCC
>NW_006922902.1:77150-79991 GCF_000298275.1 Orycteropus afer afer | reverse complement strand
TTTTTTTTTTCTGTTGTACATAGAATTGTTACGAGTCAGAGATGACTCAACAGCACCTAAGAAAAACAACAATTTGTTCAGTTGTATTCATTATTCCTGGGACTTACTCACTGAAATTAAAAATATTATGAACTTCAAATGGGATCACACCCATGAATATATATATAGATTCGACAGAGGATATCTCCACCAATGTATTTATATGTCCTGCAAATATATCCATGAATATAGTAGAGCATACAAGGGACAAAGCCATGAAAATGTCTTAGCCGTAACCAAACGACTTGAGGGGATGAGTTGCTGGGCATGGGGGCTCAGGACCTTAGTCTCGGGGGACATCAAGGTCAATTGGCATAACATAGTGCATAAAGACAATATTCTACACTCCACTTTGGTGAGTAGCAACGGTGGTCTTAAAAGCTTGTGAGAAGCCATCTAAGGTGCAACTATTAGTCTATCCCAGTCCAGAGCAAAGAAGAGTGACAAAAATCAAAGACACAAGGAAACAATCCAAAGGACTAATGGACCACATGAACCCTAGCATGCATGACCCTGAGACCAGAAAAACTAGATGGCGCCTAACTACCATTACTGATTGCTCTGAGAGAGATCACAATAGGAGGGCCTGGATAGAATGTGAGAAAAATGTGGAACAAAACTCAAAATGAAAAAAAAAAAAAAAAGGCTAGGCTTACTGGTCTGGTGAAGACTGGTGGAACCCCCGAGACTAGGGCCCTTAAATATCCTTCAAGCTGGAAACTGAACTCAACTCCCATAGCTTAACTTTCAGCCAAATAATAGACAATCCTCTTAAAGGGTGAACAATAATACCAGGCAGGTATGCACTCGTTAGAATAATCAACCATCAAAAAGGTAGCTTTTGCTCAGGGATAAAGCTAAGAAGGCAGGAGGAGAGAGGAAAGAAGGACAAAAGGATAAACACAGTCAGGAAGTGGGAAGAGTGTTGTTACATTGTGGGGATGGCAATCAATGTCACAAAATAAAATGTGTATGGATTGTTGAATGGAAAACCAATTTACTCTGTAAACTTCCATCCAAATCAAGGCACCAGCCACTCTTTGGAAGGAAGACTGGACAATCTACTTCCATAGAGATATTGCCTCGGAAACCCAAGAAAGGGTCACTATGAGTTGGATCCGACTCGACGGCAGTTTTTTTGTTTTATGTTTTATATCTATCTATCTATCTATCTATCTATATATGATCTAGATTAGCCAAATATATATACATATGTGTGTGTGTATGTGTGTGTGTGTGTAACACAAAACAAACTCATTGCCATCGAGTCAATTCTGAATTATAGAGACCCCCATTGGGTTTCTAATGCTGTAAACCTTTACAGAAGCAGACTGCCTCATCTTTCTTCACGGAGCAGCTGGTGGGTTTGAACCATCAACATTTTGGTTAACAGCTGAATGCCTTAACCACAGCAGAGCGCTTTTATATACATATAGATACATAGTTATGTTTGACATAGGAACTTCAAAAAGGTTTGTAGAACAAACCCAACTTGATCCTGACAAATTATTTTTTCAGTTTGTGCTAGATTCTATTTGAAACATTTTATTTAGGATTTTTTGCATCAGTATTAATAAATAACATTTATCTGCATTTTTCATTCTTGTGAATTGTCTTAGTTTAGCATCACTATTAAATACTTACTTCATTAAAAGAATTTTCTTATAACATTGAATCATTTAATTAAGATTGGGATTATCTCTTTGTTTTTTTAAAGGTTTGATTATTTTTTTTAAAGGTTTGATTATTCTGAAACTATCCCCTGAGGTCACTTCTTAGCAAAATAACAGATTGGCACACAAAATAAAGGATGAACATGGTGCTCCATTAATAAATCATCTATGTGAGACAAATGTTGAATTGGCAAATGTGTTATATATATTTTTACAAAAAAAAAAAAAAAAAAAGGCAGCTGTTCAGGCTGTTTATGTACAGCCTCACAGAATTTGTTTTCTTTGTTTGCAAGTTTAGGGTCACATTGTTTTAAGGGACATTTCAACCCATCAGCCTAATATGGTTTCTCAGTACTTTTTCCTCCTAGTTCATTGCATAATGATTGGTGTCTTAAAGCTAGCTGCAGCTATCCAAGGCACAACAATTAGTCTCTGTTCATCTGAAGTAACAGAGGAAGGAGAGTCAGGAGTTTGAGGAGGCAATCTAATGCATGTCTGGTTTCTGCCATGAAGACCAGAAGAACTGAATGGGGCCCAGCTATCATTACTGTTTTGATCAAAGATTCTATAAAGCAATTCTGATCAAAAGGGGGGAAATGTGGAACATAATTTCAAATTCTCAGTGGAATCCAGATTTCCTAGAGCCGTTGAGAATAGATGAGGGCCTGAAACTATTGCCCTCATACAGTCTTTAAACCTTGAACTAAAACTATCCCCAGAAGTCTTCTTTGAGCCAATAAATAAAAGCCCAAAACCAAATCCGTGGTCATTAAGTCAATTCTGACTTTTAGTGACTCTGTAGGACAGAGTAAGGCATTTTAGTGGCATAGTGCCTATGGCATTTGACTGCTAACCAGAAGGTTGGTGGTTCAAACCCCCAGCCACTCTGCAGAAGGAAGACTGGGCAATCCACTTCTGTAATTTACCACCTCGGAAACCCAGTGGGGGTCTCTATGAGTCAGAACTGACTTGATGGCAGTGAATTTGGAGTTTGGCTTGATAGGACAGAGTAGAATTGCCCCATAAAGTTTCCAAGGCTATAAATCTTTATGGAAGCAGATTGCCACATCTTTCTCCCACAGAGCAGCTTATGGCTTTGAACCACTGATCTACCTCTGCACCACTGGGG
>NW_006922902.1:64304-64991 GCF_000298275.1 Orycteropus afer afer | reverse complement strand
TCTTGGCTCAAAGCAAAGAATACCAGAAAGATGTTTACTTGTGTTTTATTGACTATGCAAAAGCATTTGATTGTGTAGATCATAACAAATTATGGATAGCATTGAGACGAATGGGAATTCTAGAATACTTAATTGTGCTCATAAGGAACTTGTACATAGACCAGGAGGCTTCATTTGAACAGAACAAGGGGACACTGCATGATTTAAAAACAAGAAGGGAGTGTGTCAGGGTTGTATCCTTTCACCATACTTATTCAATCTGTATGCCGAAAAAAATAATCTGAGAACCTGGACTATATGAAAAAGAATGTGACATCAGGATTGGAGAAAGACTCATTAACAACCTACATTATGCAGATGACACAACTTTGCTCACTGAAAGTGAGGATGCCTTGACGCACTTACTGATGAGGGTTGAAGAATACAGTCTGCAGTATGGATTACACTTCAATATAAAGAAAACAAAAATCCTCACAACGGGACCAATAAGCAGCATCATGATAAATGGAGAAAAGACTGACATTGTCAAATACTTCATATTGGTTCTACAATCAATGCCAATGGAAGCAGCAATCAAGATATCAGATGTCATATAGCATTGGGCAAATCTGCTGCAAAAGATCTCTTTCAAGTGCTGAAGAGCAAAGAAGTTTCCTTGAAGACTAAGGAGCGCTTGACGCAAGCCAT
>NW_006922902.1:58044-63724 GCF_000298275.1 Orycteropus afer afer | reverse complement strand
CAACAAAATCCCCCCAAAGGACCTCTGCTGGCATAGTGGTGAAAGCATTTAGCTGCTAACCCAAAAGTCAATGGTTCGAACCCACCAGGTGTTCCGTGGGAGAAGAAATATAAGACATACTGCTTCTACAAAGATTTACAACTTCCAATATGGGATTTACTACCACAAGTCAGAAATGACTTGATGGTTTAGCTTTCTATGAGCCAGTTCTACTCTGTCCTATAAGGTCAGAGTCAGAATCCACTCAAGTGCAACTCCCTCTTCCTCTTGATTCATGACAGCTATGTGGGCTCCAAGTGGCTATTCCACTGGGCAGGAGCATGAAAGACTTAAAGTACAATGCTGCTTCCATATAGGGTAGGCAGGGTGGGGAGCTACCTGGGGTGCAGAAGAAATCTGTAAGAGATTCCTAAGAAGGTTCTCCTTCTTCGCTCACATCTGACTTTGAAAAGAGTAAAACATGGCTGAGTGGGAAAAATTCTATAAATCAGTGACAAGAAGGATAAAGTATTTGGGCAGGAGAATCAAAGGGTTATGGAGGTAGAACTGAATGAAAAGAACTCTGGGGAACCCCGGAGTTATTAATACCTGTGGTTACCAAAAAAGAGCCACCCTTGTAGTAACTTGTCTATCTAGGATGGACATACTTTGACTGTCAGAGAATATTTTTCTGTGTCCCTAGAAATTTTCCCTAAGATAAAAAATTCTTTGGGATATCTTAAGATTTTAAATTTGGCTGAATTTTCCTGTACTGCCCATCAGAATACCCAAGTTTTCATCCTAGCTCTATTGCTAAATAGTGATATGGTTTCAGGCCAGTTTCCCCATCTGTAAAATAAGATTTGGCTGCTACATTATGGTTAAGATGCACTCTAGGTTTAAAGTGTTATGGGTCTATGGGTATCATTATACTGAGACTATCAAGCAATTCCATAGAACATCTTCCACAAGGGCTTAACCAGCTGCTGTGAAGCTGTCACCTCATAGTGACTCCATGTCTGTCAGAACAGCACTATGCTCCACAGAGTTTTTAACGGCTGAGTTTCTGAAGTAGATTGCCAGGCCTTTCTTCCAAGGTTTCTCTGGGTAGATTCGAACCGCCAATCTTTTGGTTAGCACCCAAGTATGTTCATTGTTTGCACCGCCCAGAGACACCCCCCCACCAGGGCTACAGACTCTGTAAGATTGGGAGATGCAGGAGTTATTCTTATTTTATAAATAAAGGGCATTTGGGGAGGAGAAGGAATCAAGTCAGCCCTCTCTCTCGGCGAATACACTTTTACCCAGCAGTGAAGTTAGGGTGGAGGATGGAACACTGCAGCAGAGCAGCAGCAAGGCACAACAATGGCTTATTGATCTGCAGGGGAAACTCCCCATTCTCAGCCCCCAACAGTTGCCAAGCAGAAAAAATCCAAATAACATTTCTGGAACCAACCAACCAAACAAACAAAAACAACTCACTGGCCCTGAGTCAATTCCAACTCATAGTGACCCCCACTGGGTTTCTGACACTGTAAATCTTTATGGAAGTAGAACTGACCCATCTTCCTCCTTCAGAACAGCTGGTGGGTTTGAACTGCTGACCTTTTGGTTAGCAGCCAAGTGCCTTATTCACTGCACCACCAGAAGTCCTGTATGTCTGGAAAGTACCTGCTATTTCTGGGAATGTGAAAGTTTCTCTTTCCCGGAATAACAACCTTCCAAGGTAAGTCTCTCCCAGCAACCAGTGACATGTACAGCCTTGGATTTTCAGTGGTTGGTGTGTGCAGGGAGGATTGAGAGTGAGACAGTGAAGGGACATGTATTCATTTATTCAACAGATACTTGACTGTCTACTATGAATTGGATCCTGTGCCAGGCAGAAGATATAAAGCTTAACAAAATATATGGCCTTCCCCCCCTAGGCGCTTATGGTCTAGTCAGGGAAAGGATTTTTTTTTTTTTAAAGTAGAGTTTAATAAAGTGCCTGGGTAGTGCAAACAGTCTGCACTTGTCTACTAATCTAAAGGTTGGTGGTTTGAACCCACCTTGATCTGCTTCTGTAAAGATTACAGCCAAGAAAACTCTGTGGAGCAATTCTTCCTTGTAACAGAGTTGCCATGAGTCAGAATCAAATCCACAGCAACAGGTTTGGTGTTTTCACTTGGAGTTTAATAGGAGTCCGCAGATGGTGCAAACAAGGCACTCAACTGCTAACCAACAGCTTGCAGGGGCGAGGCCAGGATTCAAACTCCAGCTCCACCCACTGTATAAGTTTGGGAATTGCTTCATCTCTCTGAGCTTGTTTTCTCAACTGTAAAATGGGGATGGTAATAACCAATCTCATAAGGTTGTGGATAAGGAATAAAAAAGGGCAATCAATGAAAAACATTTAGCATAGTTCCTATGCATATTAAAACTTGTAATATTAAAACATATTAAAAATTACAATGTTGTTGTTTCTGCTAGGTGCCGTGGAGTCATCTCCAACTCATAACCACCCTATGGACAAAATTTGAATAGTAGTATTAACTGGTCTTCCTTGTAGGTGTATGGATATTATCACTATCACTGACAGCATTGTACTTCAGTATAGATGTTGAAACGTTCTTTGTGATGATGAATGCCAGGCCATTCCTCTTCGATTTGTCATTCCCGGCCTAGTAGATCATACAGTTGTTTGATTCAAAGTGGCCAAAACCAGTCTATTTCAGATCACTAATGCCTAGGATATTGATCTTTATGCATTCCATTTAAAAAAAAAAACTCTGTAACAGTATCAATGTAATTATTAACAAATAAATAATTGGGGAACTATAGTCTTTCCTCCATACCCCAAACCTAAAAACCAAACCCACTGCCATTGACTCAATTCCAACTCATAGTGATCCTCATTGGTTTTCCAAGGCAGTAAATCTTTAAGGAAGCTGATTGCCCTGTCTTCCTTCCACAAAGTGGCTGGTGGGTTTGAACCATGAACCTTCTGGTTAGTGGTCAAATGTCTTAGGCACTGTGCCACCAGAGCTCTCCATACCCCAGTTTCCCTAAAATATCAGACCAACAGTAAAGGGTAACAGATACAGAAAGGCAACCTCATGAATATTTGTTATATTGCTTAATATGTGTCTCAAAGAACAGAAAAAAATTCTTAAGATAGTTAACAAAATAATAATGGTGGTTATGGTGAAATAACCAGTAGTTTCCTTTTTCTTCTTTGTACTTTTCTATATTTTCTAAATGCATGCGTACTGTTGATATAATTACAAAAACAACATATTTAAAATATATTTATTATGCCACAATACTCTACTCGGCACCAGGCAAAGAAAGCTCCGTTAAACAAAGAAATAAGGTGGTATCCCTCCTCCCTGCTCCCCACATCCCCAGAAAGCTCACATGGGCCCAACCTCATCATGCTCCAGCTCCATGAACAACTATCCAAGGGCATAGCCCCGTGGAAACTCAAAGCAGGAGCTATCCTGGGCTGTGGAGATGGCCCTGAGAAGGACCCAGTGTCCTTGGGGCCTCAATCTTCCAGCTGTCACTGCAGCACCAGGCAGGCTGCTCCATGAGCTAGGCATGGTCCTGCAGCTCTCCCTGCTTGAGCACCAGGGTCTGGTCAGCGTTCTGAACCGTGTGCAACCTGTGAGCGATCACCAGCACTGTTCGGCTTCCACCAGCTCTCCAGTTCTGCATCTGAAAAGGGAGGACCACAATACCTCAGAAAGATAGGATATGGACACCATATCCCACTAAGCACCATCTCTTGTGGCTTAGGGTAACCAGTACCAGCTGCTGTTGGCAACACCATGTGTGCCAGAGAACTGTCCTCCATAGGGTTTGTAATGACTGATCTTTTAGAAGTAGATTGCCAGGATTTTCTTCCAAGGCATCTCTAGGTAGATTTGAATGCCAACTTTTGTTAGTGGCTAAGCATGTGAACAGTTTGCCCTACCCAGGCAAAGGTTGTGTTGCTTGTTGCCGTTGAGTCAATTCTAACTCATGGCGACCCCACTGTGTGACACCGTAGAACTGTGCTCCATAGGGTTTTCAATGTCTGACTTTTTAGAAGCAGATCACCAAGTCTTTCTTCTGAAAAGTCTCTGGGTGGACTTGAAATACTAACCTTTCAGTTAGCAACCAAGCACATTAACTATTTGTGTCATGCAAGGACTCTGGCTTAGAATAAAGAAGGTGGGAAACATGCAAAGGTAGGAAAGAATGGTAGGTCTGCACTGCTGTTATCTCTCACCAACACCAGCACAACTGGAGAAATCAGAAATGCCCCCACTCCCACCATATTCTCCACTCCATTCTCCATCCTCAGTCCTCAATCCTAGTAAGGCACCGATATTTCCATTAGTGGGCCATTCATCTTGCTCCTGCCCAATTCTGTATATGTTGATCCTTCAAACATGGTACTTCGTGTCTCTCACTTCCTTGCACCTCCCACACAGACTTCAGCACTCACCACCTGCTGTTCACACTCAAAGTCCAGGGCACTGGTGGCCTCATCCAGGATGAGGATCTGTGGGTCCCGCACAAGGGCTCTGGCAATGGCAAGACGCTGTTTCTGCCCCATAGCCAACTGGTTTCCCTTCTCGCCTATGTCTGAGGAAATCAAAGAAACATCTTTTCTTAGACACAAGTGGCCACAACATTCTTCACCACGAGTAGGAACAAGTGCACAACTAGTATTTCCACAAGAACCAGTCAGGAGATGTCAGGTGTAAGGAGGTCGTGGGGGTGGGGACCTAATGGGGCTGCCCGTGTGAGAAGAGCACTACTTCTATATGGCTTTCTGGGAACAAAAAGTCATGAACAAGAAAGATGCTAGAAAATTCACGGTGTTGGGGAAAAGGCGGAAGTGTGAATAAAAGAAAGGACAGGTAAGTAGTAAACATGGAGTTACAGGAATATGTTCTGTGAAAGACCACCCTCATGCCATACTTAAGTTACATTTTCTCATCTGACTGAAGGGCAGCCTTATAATTTGCAGAAGGTACCTGTGTGTATCCCATGCTCCATTTCCTCTATGAAGGTATCTGCGTGGGCAGCCTTTGCAGCAGCCATAACCTCCTCATCCTTGCAGTTCTCCAGCCCATAAGCAATGTTGTCCCTCACAGAGCCAGAGAACAGCACAGGCTCCTGCCCAACCAAAGCCACCTGTACAGAGTGGACACGGTCAGAGGGCTGTGTGTAAAGCCCCCATGACAGAGACCCTCCTGTGTGCCTCCCCTACCTCCACCAGAACAGACCCTTTGTGTTGCTTCTTACGGACTCTCCAATGCTCTCTGCACATGTTCCTTCTCTCCTGTGCCGTCCCTCTTCTCCCTCCCTACTCACCTTTCTATGCAGGTAATGATGCTCATATTGGGAGATGGGCTCCCCATCCAGCAGCAGCCGGCCCCCTGTGGGCTGGTACAGATTCTGCAGGAGGGCAGCAATCGTGCTCTTGCCAGATCCATTGGGCCCCAGCAGTGCAGTCACTTGACCAGGATAAAGGGTGAAGGACAGCCCCTGGAGAATCCAAGGAAGAGTTAGGAACCTACTACTTCTTCCTCAGGACCTCTCTCCCCATCTTCCCATTGTTGTTGTTGTTGTTTTGCCGTCGAGTCGGCCCCGACTCATAGCGACCCCTCCTTGGGTTTCCGAGGCAGTATCACTATGGAAGTAGGATTGCCCAACCTTCCTTCCGAGG
>NW_006922902.1:51506-52714 GCF_000298275.1 Orycteropus afer afer | reverse complement strand
TTGTTGTTATGTGCTGTCAAGTCAGACCCAACTCATAGCGACCCCTCCTTGGGTTTCCGAGGCAGTATCACTACGGAACTAGATTGCCCAACTTCCCTTCCGAGGAGTGGCTGGGGGGTTTGAACCACCAGCCTTCTGGTTAGCAGTCAAGTGCTTTAGGCACTATGCTACCAGATACATATACATATATATATATATATATGGCCCAGGGCTTGCTTCTGGCTTCAATGTTATCCCTCAAACTTCTCCTCTGTCTTGGTCTCTTTCTTCCCCTGCTCCTAAAGTCCCTCTCCGTAGTCCCAGAGACTTCATCATGGAAACTGTATCAATGAAGAAACTACCTGCCTTTCCACTCTCCAGAGCCTTAGTCATATGGTTGCCCATCTCTATCATCCCTGAAGTTGGAAAATTCCTCTGCTATCAACCAAATTTTGACAATAAAACTTAAATTAAAAATTTTCACAATAATAATTTTTCAGGAAAAAATCTGAAAGCATAGAAGTAGGTCTTTCAGAAAATATAAATTCTAATTTGTAGTCTAATACAAAGGCAGAATGGATTGGGATGTAGGATGGGAGTTCATAAAAGCTAACTAAGAAAAGAGGTCAGTAATAAGAAGTTATTCTAGTACCAAATGCTGCAGAGAAGCCTGGAGAAGTGAGGGCTGATTTAAAAAAAAAAAAAAAAAAGGATTGATAATAAGTGATTCACTTTTAAGCAAAAGCAGAGAGTAGCAAATGTGGAATAAGGCACAATGAGGAATTGGTGTTTGAAAGCATCCTAAATGAAGCTAGATCAGAAAAAAACGAAGCAATATCAAGCCCCAGGGCCAGGACTAGGATGAGGCCAGGGAAGCACTTGCTCGACCTGAGAGTGAGTGCTCCCTGAAATTTTGCACCTCCTGCCTCACTTGTCTCACCCTAGTTCTGACCCTTTGAGGTAGCATTTTTGTTTGTCTGTTGGTTGGTTGATTTTAAGACAGCAGACTCCTACGTACACCTGAAAAGACAGGAGAGAGCAAATGAAAACAAAAAGCAAAGATTCTGGAGAGAAAGATGATAAGCCCCTAATTAAGACCTTCAGGGACTGGCAAATGAGTTAAGAAAAAAGGATCAGGAGGGAATAACATGCCCAATATGACAAGTGGATAACCTTGGAGAGCAATTGGAAGACAGGCTTAGGGGTGGGAGGTTGTTGTTGTTGTTGTT
>NW_006922902.1:47547-51406 GCF_000298275.1 Orycteropus afer afer | reverse complement strand
TAGTGCCTAAGGCACTTGACTGCTAACCAGAAGGCTGGCGGTTCAAACCCACCAGCCACTCCTTGGAAGGAAGATGGGGCAATCTACTTCGGTAGTGATACCACCTTGGAAACCCAAGGAGGGGTCGCAATGAGTCGGGTCAGACTCAACAGCACATAACAACAACAACAACAACAACAACAACAACAACCATGCTCTACCCACAGCCATGTTCCTCCTCCCCTCTCTTACACAGAAAAGAGTTTCTTACCTTTCAATGTGCAAATTGGATGGCATTTAAAAGTGAGACTAGTATCGCCAGTGTTCCAATTTGCAAAGGAAGGCAAAGTCCATACTCATCCCAACATCATGATTTCTATCCCAGGCCTCCTCAGTTGCTGGTTTGTATTCACACCCAGCTGTCTTGCCTGACTACACAGAAAACTCCTTAAAAGCAGGCCCCATGTCTAACTCATCTTTGCAGTCACTAGAATACCTGGCACAGTTCTCTACACAGAAAAGACAGTTAACAAATGTCTAAGAAAATTATAAAATGAAGTAACTAATTATTTTTGAACACTGGTAAATACAGGGGAAGAATTCAAATGCTTAGTCTGTCTTTCCTAGTTGGGTCACCAAGTAGAAGACGAGGGAAAGTTTCCCTTGATAGATGCATTCCAACTAATAATTGAAACACTGGTACAATATAATGACTTTGTAGCCTCTAGTAATTTCACAGATCTAGGCACTGAGCATCAATAGCTGGTGACATCACAGGGAGGACTAGATGTTGTGTGCCTCCTGAAGGAAGAGCATACCATCATCTAGGAAGTATGCCTGTCTTCCAAAATTTTAGAAAATACATTAAAAAGCTTTAATCTAACAAGCCTCTCCAGTCAACTACAAACTGACAAGAAATACAGAGACAGAGGACATACTAAACAGTACCACAGGGAATCGATCAACAAAATCCAGACTATAAAGTACTCTATAACACAAACAACACTGTTTCCTCAGTAAATAAGTTGTAGGAAGAAAAACGCATTATATACTTACACACATATATACACGATGTAGATGTTATCTGGATCCTATTCAAGCAAACTATTTTATATGTATGTGTATGTGTTTGTGTGTGTGTATATATACACACACACACATATAATACACACATGTATATAGCATATTTAAGATAAACAAAAATATTTGACCAGACATTTGATGTATTTAAAGAATTACTGTTAATTTTTTTAGACATGGAAATGGTTTTTGCTTCTGTTTTTAAGCAGTATTTGTATTTTAGAGATACATATTGAATAGTTATAGATGAAATGATGTATCTGGCATCTGCTTCAAAATACTATGGGTGGGGGGAAAAATACTATGGATGGGGAAATGGATGACACAAGTTTGATCATGAGTTGATTGATGAAGCAGGTGATAGGTACCCTGTGTAAGGGTTTATTACATTATTTTCTCTCTTGCATACGTGTGAAATTCTCCATAAGAGAATGAGGTTTTCTTTAAAGGGAACAAATAAAGCCCAAGACCCAGAAGGCCAGAGAGAAAATCAGAGAGAAAAAGGGCTGTATGCACAGGCTCCTTACTCACAAACACATGATGTGCCACATCCTCTTGGTAGAGCAGAAAAGAGAGTAGCCTGCCTTGCGTGAGCTCCCCAGCCAGTATCTGCTGTAGGCCACAGCTTAGCATCAGCACGTGCACTGCCAATTCCAGCAACTGTGAGGGGAGAAGAAAGAGATAAGGCTGAAGAGTCTGTGACATTGAACAGGACACCTGGACCAACTGTCGCCTCCCCAACCCTCCCACTGCCCCCTCCCAGGGCTCTTCCCACCCGGTGGCTCACCCTCCGGAAAAGCAGATACAGGGCTCGTTCCAGGTCTCGTCGCCACCACAGTTGCTGGCAATGTTCAAGGGCCTCCTTATAGCGACAGACTTCATGTTCCTCTGCCCCAAAACTCCGGACAGTCTGCAACCCTCCAACTGCCTCCTGCACTATCTGTCCTCCCTTTGCCATGGCATCCTGGATCTCCCTAAGCAACGCCTGCAAGAGTGGGCAGAAGATACAGGGTCCATAAGGCAGAAGATAGCAGGTCCATGTCTCATTGCAGCCCTGGGGATGCTTCCCAATCTACCTATAAACATCCCTCTTCCTTCCATTTCCTTCCAGAAGGAATAATGAGACTGAAGGAAGGAGGGAACAAAATATCAATGAGCTAGACAGGGTAGGAGATACATGCTATTTTTTTCACTGTCATATGAGGTCATTCATATCACCTCCAGTGTTTGATAAGAAATGGGGGAGTAGTTTGCAAAAGGAGCTACAGCCAATTAAGAGATGGTGGAGCTGACATTCAGACTCAGGACCTCCTGACTGCACCTTCGACATTCTCTGCACTCATTCAAATTCCTTCTACTGATTATAAAACAAAAACATCTCTATCCAACAGATGCTTTTTCAATCTTTTGTGGGGAAGGTAAGTACAGACTCCTTTGAGAATCTGATAAAAGGATATTCTCTCTCCCAAAGAATTCTCTCTCTCTCTCTTTCATACACATACAACTTTTTTAGAATACATTTTATTGGAATATAATTTATGTACAGTGAAACACATAAAACTAAATTGACATGGCACATAATTTTTTATACAGGGGGTCATGGATCATCTGAAGCCCATCCATAGACTCCTACCCCATCCCCACACCCACTAAGAATTTCTGCTTGAAGAGCTACGAAGACCTCTAGAAGAACCTCTAGCCATGAATGGGAGATCCTTAGCCCCTCTTAAGTTTTATTCTTCCCTTGGGATTTCCCCTAACATCCACAAGTACCTGATGGCGTGCATTGTACACCTTGTCAGCTGCTAATGAGAGCGGCATGTTGAGCAGAGAGAGGAGAGTGAGTTGAGGTGACAGGCTGAACATGAAGCAATATAGTCCCACCACTTTCACCAGGCTTCGCAAGAGTACATTGGCATTAAAAGGAAGCCAGTTACTCATCAAGGTGGTATCCGAGCTCAGCCGTGAGTTCAGCTCCCCTGAGGAAGACAGAGCAGGTAAGAAAACCAAGCATAAAATACAGTCCCCAGAGAAATGAGAGGACACCAAGCTGTGCACATAAGAGATAGATGACAGATGTTAAAACCAACCAATGTGTCCACAATACCACACTGCCATTAACACCAAACACTAGGCTATACAGATAAACATATAAACACCTGAGATGATCAGACCGGGATCAGTGAATAGAGGTATACTCTAGACCAAGGACAGGGTCAGCTGAGGCTAATCTTGTACAGACACCAGTGATACAAAATACCTGCAGTCCTTACAGAAACAATAGAAGACAGACACAGAGTAATCCCTCACAGACACCCCAACACTATGGGAAAGAGATCCAATAGCTACTACCTCAGGACCACAGTACTGGGGTACACCAGACTCAATTGGCACAACAAAATACAAAAAAGCATTGCTCCACATCTCACATTGGTGAGTAGCGACTGGGGTCTTAAAAGCTTTCAAGCAGCCATCTAGGATGCAGCTAATGGTCTCCTAGCGTTGGAAGTGAAGAAGAACACACACACACACAAAAGAAAAAGGGCATTTAGAAGCAATCAACCCTAGGACACTATGGCCCTTGAGACCAGAAGAACCAGATGGTGCCCAGCTACCAATGCCAACCACTCAGGAAAGGATCAAAGCTGGAGATCCTGGATAGAGTGGGAGGGAAAACGTGGAACAAAATCCAAAAACTCAATAATGACCAGAATTACTGGTCAGATGAAGTCTGGGGAGACTCCCAATACTATGGCCCTGGAATACATTTGGTGCCTGGAATAAAACTCACCCCCAGGGG
>NW_006922902.1:17733-45047 GCF_000298275.1 Orycteropus afer afer | reverse complement strand
CGAGGAGTGGCTGGTGGGTTTGAACCGCCAGCCATCTGGTTAGCAGGCAAGTGTCTTAGCCACTATGCTACCAGGGGTGGGAGGTAGGAGGCAGAAAAGAGAAACGAAATGTTGAGAGAAATTCCATTTGGCACATAAACTCCTTTTATACTAGATTCAGTCATACTTGTAACAATCATACTGTAATACAGACTTTGAAGATGTTGGATAAATATGGTAAACAAAGAAACAAAGGAATGGATAGATACAATAAAATGGTGGCCAAATAAAAATATGCATAGTTTCATGTTAAACTAAATATGCCTGTGTACCAAAGGGAATGAGAATGGAGTTAGGATAATGAGGGCCCCCATAAAGATGTGGATTAGCTAGCTCATCAGTGGTTTGGTGGGAGAATTCTCACCTCCCATACAGGTGACCTGGATTCCATTCCTGGCCAATGCACCTCATACATACCACCACCTGCTGTCAGTGGAAGCTTGCATGTTGCTCTAATGATTTAAGCAGCTTCCAGACTAAGGCAGACTAGGAAGAAAGGCCTGGCTAGCTACTTCCAGAAATCAGCCAGTGGAAACCCTATGAATCACACTGGTCTGGTCCAGAACTGACCATGCAGGTGGCACAGGACCGTGCATCATTTCTATCCATTGTGCATGGGGTCACCATGAGTCAGGAACCAACTCTCTACAGCAGCTAACCACAACAAAGCATAAAGATTTGGGGCTAGCAAACGGACCCAACTGCCCATCACCTACCTCCCAAAGGAGAAGAGGCACATGAAAAAGATGGCACTGGCAAAAGCTTCAGGGTCAAAGTTACCTCTCAGGATGTCAATCACCCGACCAGAATAGAGAGGAATGATCATCTCACCTGAAAACCGCAGGAAGGACAATAGATGAATGTGCTAGTGCCAGAGCCTTTTCCCACCTCCAACTCTTCATGCCCTCTTCCTACTCACCCACCACCGCTATAACAAGGAAGAAGAAGGCGGCAATGAGGAAAGGCAGGTCTGGCCTGGAGAGCTTCAGTAGCCGCCACATCAGTTGTTTGTTTTCCTGGCCCTGCTTCCTCTCCTGGGCTGACGCCTGGGCTCCTGGAAAGCTCAGAATGGCCCACACTGCCCAGCTTAGTGCTGTAGCCCCATAGCTGGCCAGCAGCCAGCTCCAAGGGGCTGAAGCCACTCTGACTGGGGGTGCACTCAAGGCCCCTGGGACCAGGGCCCTCAGCGACAGAAACAGGGGCATCACCAGGCAGAGCAGGGGTAGCAGTGTCACTCCGAAGTCCAGCAACGCTCCCAGCTTTAGTAGCTTCCACAGCCCTCCAAGTCTTAGGACCCCCTCTAGCCATAGGCCTGGAAGACCTCCAGGAAGCAGAGCTCCCAGAGTCCCCTGAAGCAGCCACAGTAACGCCAAGTCCAGCAGCCACAGGCAGACCCAGGGTCTCAGGTGAGAGAGCGGCATGGCGCTATCTGTGAGGATAAACCAAAAGAAAAAAAAAAAAAAAAAAGTCTGACTCATGGCAAGCCCATGTGTTACAGAGTTAAAACTGCGCTCTATGGGGTTATCTGGCTTGGAATCTTTATATAAACTGAATGGATTCATACTGCCAACCTTTCGTTAGCAACCAAGTACAAAACGTTTGGCCCAGCCAGGGAAAAGGTGAGAAATTAGAGAATTAGAGTCTCAATCTTTGTCCCTATTCCTCATCCCACCCCACTCAACCCATCGTTTGAAAGTTCCCCGCCCCATACACCGTGCTCGTCAGTACATGCCTCCTACTACAGAGGGTCATGCTGCCTGCCAAGGGAGAAGGGAAGCGAGATCATCAAGAATCTTGTCCATTAAAAAAAAACAAAACACCTAACTTATCCCTGACACCCCTCCCCCACCCCAACCTCCACCTGCCACCATCGAGTTCCAAATAATCTGGCGACCCCTGCTCCAAAGCCCTTCCACTCCCGGAGATCCAGAGGGTCGGGACCACGGCGCGGGGACGGGGTGGTGAGTTGGGATGCGTTCCCGGCGGCGCTCCAGTTTTCTATCCCCACAAACTCACCAGATGCAGCTTGGGAGCTGCCACTTCGGAGGTCTTTGGTCAGGCTCTGAATACTGAGCTCTGGACTCGGGCTCCAGCTGCACCTACTTGGTTTTGCCCTAATCAGGTAGCGCCGGTCTTCAAGACAGAGCGCCTCGGCTTGAGCCGCTTTCGCTTTCGCTTCCTCCGCCCTGCCTCCGTTCAGGGCGTGGCAGCCAACAGGGGGCGCGCGAGCCCGTCTGACTACCTACCCAGCCAGGCTTGCAAAGTCGTTGGCGTTTGCCACTCCCATATTGAATCTCACCTTTAGCAGCAGTTACTCTGTATTACAAAACTAATTTTTTAAGTTTTCATTATTATTATTTAAAGTTTTAAGAATTATCATTAGGGAAACTAATCTATTTGGAGAATTGAGATTCTTTATGATTGGAGAACCACTGGATTTTGCCAGTTACTCCCTTAAGGTCTGAATCTGTTTTAAGAACTGCCCCGTTTCCCTGTCATATCTCCAGTTTTAGAGTGAGGTAAAAACAAAACCAGATTCTGAGTGAGGAATACGAAAGACTTGTGAAAGCTGTAGTCATTCTCATCAGGGCCTAAGGGTATTTCCAGTTACAGATTCTGAGTTTAGGCGGCCCTGACCCTTTATCCTCATTCTCTTTCTCACACCAACCACCTGAGCACCTGCTCAGAAGCTGTAAATTTGTACCCCAAATTATGTTAAGAGCATCTTTAGTATGTGAGGGAAATGCCAAGCAATGGACTTTGTATCTTGGTCTACTTTAAAATTGATTAGAACAGGCTTTGTGGGTCCTGAGTGATCCAGAGCCCATCTATGGAACATGCAAATTTGTTTATTTCAGAAAGAACTCTTAGGTTGAAACTACCTTTCACTTAAAAAGGGGACTGGGGGAAGGGAAGAGAGAGAGAAGATCACTTGGGTTCCAAACCACCCTTTTAAAATGCTACTGGCCTTAGGCATTTGACCTCTAACCGGAAGTTTGGCGGTTCAAACCCACCAGCCACTCAGCAGAAGGAAGACTGGAAAATCTACTTCTGTAAAGATTTACTACCTCAGAAAACCAGTGGGGGTTGCTATGAGTGGGAATCGACTCGATGCCAATGAGTTTGGGTTTGGTTGGTGTGAATTAAAGTTTAAAGTAAGTGGGAGGGTATTTGAAGTAAGGGACTGCTGAAATTGCTGCAATTCTACACATTTCTGTGGTTGTAAAAATCTCTAATAGAAAAATAACTCCACACTCAGCTGCTTTCTGCCTTCAGGCTTTTACCTTGACTAACTCTCCTCAGAGAGGTGCAATCTTCCTGTAGCTCCAAACACAATTTGGAAAAAATCCTGTATGTCCTTCTTTTTTCTAACCTTGTTCTTTCACTTTTCCCTCATATTCCCCACTTCAGAGAGTCCTCCTTTTCTCTTCTTCCTCCTCAGTCATGGTTCTGTCATCTTGCAATGAAGTGTGACACATCATGAAACTGAACCCCTAATGTCCATCTTCACATTCAGTATTCAGTATCTCTAATTGCTAAATCAAAAAACGAAACCCATTGCCATCCATTTCAATTCTGGCACACAGTGACCCTACAGGGCAGAGTAGAACTGCCCCACAGGATTTCCAAGGCTGTATATCTTTACAGAAGCAGACTGCCTCATCTTTCTCCTCAGAGCATCTGGTGGGTTTGCACTGCCGTTCTTCTGGTTAGTAGCCAAGCACTTTAACCACTGTGTTACCAAGGGTCCTCTCTAAGTGCTACTTGGAGTAAATGGTAAATTGTTTACAATTACTGCACACATGTTGAAGTTTTTTCATTTCCTTCTGCAAAGTCAAAAGCAGTTATTGTAGGTGCCTACTCCCAAACACCCAAACCAGTAGTAACGGACAACACAGGAGTCTTTTTATTTTTTTATTTCCTGCTCTCCCACCCACACCTAAAAACCACAGTCCCAATCACACTCAGCCACCATAGAGTCATTTATAACTGTTTTCCTTTATTGTGCTTAATGAGACACCAGAAGGTGTCGGGTGGGGGCAGGGTGCTCTTTGAAATAAAGAGCACACAAAAGGACGAACTCTGCCAGGTCCCACTAGCCAACTAGCCAATTTTTCTGGGCTCAGGTTAGGCTCCGACTTCTTGGGCTTAAGCTAGCCCAGTTCCCTGAGTCGGCCATGCTCTTCCAGAAGAGAAAAGACCTGCCTAGCCACCGCCATCATTACTGATTGGTCTCCCAGTACTGGTACATCAGATCACTGACATCTGTACTTTCCACTTTTACCCAACCATCTTCCTTCATGTGGTATACTGTGGACAAATGGGAAAAGAACACAGAGTCACCTTCCACTTCAGCACATCCCTATTAATGATGCTATGTTAAAGGTATCAATAACATACACACACACAAAGCCCTTATTACTGGGACTTCAATACCCCTCTTCTGACTCTGAAAATCTCTTCCCACTCTGCCCTCCCCTCCACCCCCGAGTCTCCCAGTCTTAATCTTCTCCCCTTCCCACCCTCTAAGGAATGGTGGTGATAGCATTGATCTCTTACTATTGACAACTCCTCCAGAATAGCTGTCACGGTGAGTGGCATGAACAATAGCCCTGCGGCCAAGGTCATAGGCCTCTTCAACACTAAGATTAGGCCGATAGCCACTGTCCATGACCCCGTAGGCATAAACATTTCCACTACCAGTGGAGAACATATTTCCTGAGAGCCGAGTCCCATTTCCATCCACATAGTAAAGTCCAGGACCCTATAGGATGAAAGAAAGTTCCAGGTTGAAATTGGCCAAGGAGGTGTTGGTAACATAGAGGTTCAAGTGTGAACAATAAAAAGTGTGCCAAAGAACCAATATTTGAACATTGAACAGGAACATTTGAATGGAGTATAGCACTTTGGTAACAATCACAAAACTTTGGAAATAAAAAAAGTAAAAGCACAGAATCAAAGAGACATGCTTATTGAAACACATACTTATTTGGTCCACATCTGGGCCAAGACATGGAACAGTTCTGCAACCAAGTATTTTATATGTCATTGAGTCTTGTGGATGAGGTATTGGGGTCTACAATGGAGAAAAAAGATCTCTCACCCATGGGTGGGGGAACATGAGGAATGGAGAGCACCCATCTTCCTTTTTTTTTTTTTTAATTGTACTTTGGGTGCAAATTTACAGAGAGAAATTTGTTTTATATTCAACAGTTTGTGTACATCTGATTTCACACCCCAATTACCATCCCAGACCATAATGCACTCTCCTCCCCTCCCATCCCTGGGACCACCCTCTCCCTGTGCCCTTCTTAATTATGCACTCCTGTCTGTCCAGCTTTCCCTCTGCACCCACCTTCTTGTCCCAGCCACAGATCATGCAGCCCATGGAGAGGCCCATGCCTCGGTACTGGCATGTCATGTTAGAAAGCAGTTTGGAGGCCGCTGACACTGAGATGCGCTTCCCATTCCGCAGGTAGTACAGCCTGAGTGAGGACGGCAGGGAGAACTTACAGAGGCAGGGGGAGGTTAACTCTCTGAGTAGACCATTTGTTGGGGCAGGAAATGATTGGCGAGATAAGCATTTGAAAGGAATTATCTTCTGGTGGTACTGTAGTTAAGGCATTTGGCTGCTAACCAGAAGGTTGCTGGTTCAAACCCACCAGTTGCTCCATAAGAGAAAGATGAGGCAGTCTGCTTCCAAAAAGATTTACAGCCTTAGAAACCCTATGCATTCGGTATGGGAATTGACCCAATGACAGTGAGTTTGGTTTGATTTTTAAGAATCAGGGAGATATTTGAAATTTAAAGTACCTACAGCATACGTGTGCACACACACACACACACACACACACACTTCTAACAAATGACACTTCCCACCAGAGTTGTCAGTGATAAAGTAATTGGCCGAATTAACTGCCTTATTAGCAGGAGCACAAGCTGAGATTTGGGAAGGGGGTTTGTAGCACCAAAAGGCTGTTTTGTGAAATACTACATTCGCACCAGTGAGAAACATAGGGGAAAGTTTGTGAAGCAGTGATCTGGAGTATGTGGGGGGTTGAGCCTTTAGGGCAGGTCTTGAAGCAACAACCTAGGGGTGTAGGCATAGAAGAAGCACCAAGGAGAGGGCGCAGTCTCTGAAATTTTCACCTCATAGGGCGTCTCTCCATTCAATGGTCTCCCTAACCTGTAGCCACCCACGAGAACCTATAGTTTTGACCAGTAAGCTTAGAAAGGGAGGGGAGAGGCCCTGCTCACCTGCACTCCTTGGCCAACAGACGCTCCCAGTACTGACAGTCAGCCGCACAGCCAGACATGGTGCCAAGTAGGTATGGGTTAATCTCAATCACCTTGTTCACCCGCAAGGTGGCTGGAAGAAAACAGAGTTTTGAGAGAGGTATAATAGTCTCACAACTCTCCCTGTGTGTCCTAAATCAATTATCAATTTCCAGTTTGGTACAGATGTTGACCTCCTGCTGAGAGGAGCCCAGCAGCTGCCTGCTGGAACACATGCACTCACCAATGTAACTCCCAGAAGTGGCCCGGGAATCCACCGCCACAATCACTCCATGCTGGAACTTGAAGGCCAATGTGGTGGTGCCATGGGCCATCTCAATCTGAATGTTCTTTTCTCTGTCCCCATCCAGGGACCGGAAGAATTCAGTGGGCTAATGAAAGAAAAGAGTAGAGAATGGGGCACTGAAAAATTTTTGCAGGAAGTGTTGTAGAGAATATGGGGGTAAGGAGAGATGGAGAAGTTCCCCAACCATCAATAAATATAAGCGTTAATAACTAATCTCTAGGAGGAAATGGCTTGGGAGAGGGAATAGAAGAGGCACATGACACCAATCTTTTCCATTTCCCAGTGCAACAGAAATGAAAGCGAGTAAATGCTACCATCACTAAGAATTTAAGGATGAGTTTAATGTTTTTCCCATTCATACCTCATTTAACTATCAATAGCATCCCCATTGTACAGAAGAGGGATCTGAAGACTAGATTGAATAAGTGACTTAATCCAAGTCACACAAAAATGAGTTGCTGAGGAGAGGCCAGGCAAGTTGCCAAAGTGCATAGGTTTTCCAAGACATACGATAAGCCAGAGAAAAGGGCTTCGCACAGATTTCCGTGCGGTGGCAAAAAAGCAAGGAGCCTTGTCTTCCACTGGGAGCCCCCACCTCATATCTAAGTGTCCGACTGGACGGCACATAACAACAACAACAACATCCATCCCCAAACCTGCATTTCCAGAGCCTCAGTCGATCAGCTCCCCAGCCCCACGTGGTTTCTTCCGAGGGTCGGAGCCTGGATGCTGCACTCTGGGTCCAAAGGACGCCCCATGCGCGAGCCCAGCTGCGGGGCAGTCCTAATGCAGCCCCTCCATTCTTCTGCGTCCCCCTCCTGGCTTTCCCTCGGGGTTCCCAAACAGCCCCAACCTGCATTCCCCGGGGGAGGGCGAGCTCCGGCGATCGCATTGAGAAACTATAGTGTCCTGGGTCTGAGCAGTGCCTGGTTCCCGAGCCGGGGAGAGCCCAGTCTTCGTGCTGCCCTCGGGGGACTCCGCACACCTCCAGGAGCGCCATGATCTCCAGCGCCAGAGATCAGTCGGCTTTCGGGAGGAGGAAGTGAAAGCGAAAGCCTCAGTCCGAAGGGGAGGGAACCAGAATATTTTTTTCCCCCACATCCCTCTGCCCTTTTCAAAAAGAGACCAGTGGGTGTCTAGTGGCCAGGAATATCACGTTGGAGACAGGCTTCTGTACTCTGGCTTCATGGAGGTTGAGGACTGTGAGAGGAAAGGAGGAAAGGGAGGGGGAAGAAAAGGGTTACAATGAGAGAATGCTACAGGTTGGATAGTCTCTGAATGAAAACGGTTAAGGTCTATCCTCTAAAGGCACAGCTTCAACCAGAAAGCTGGAAGTCTGCAGGTGGCCAGGCACAATTTCATGGGGGGGGGGGGGAGGAGGGACCCTAAGATAATCCTTTCATAGAAGGAAGGGAAGGGTAGGAGTATGTGGGGACTTGAGCCTCAAGGGTAGGTCTTGAAGCAACCCAAGGGCGTAGGTGCAAAGGAAGTACCAAGGAGAGGGCACAATCTCTGAGTGAATTTTTCATCTCATAGGCTGTCTCCCCATTCAATTGTCTCCCTAACCTGTAGCTACCCACAAGAACCTGCCCTTTCTGCCAGTCCTATCCCGTGTATGAGTGAGTGCACTGGTGAATGAGTTCACTCCTCTAAACTCCGCCTTTCCATGCAACCTGCATTGGCCTAATCTGCCCAGAAACTGTTAACATCACACATGACACAGGTATGGTCCTCCCTGAATGGAAGATGTATGAAGCCACACCTTCTATTCTGAGATTACCCTAGCAGATGCTGTTACTGCCCCCCCACCCCCACCCCCCACAGGGTGAGTACTGATAGAACCAAAGCTGTGGCCCAGAGGTGGTGAAGAAGGACGAGGCCTCACTTGCCCAACATCTTCCACCTCAGAAAGTTGACAGTTCTGAGCTGCAGCTGCTAGTATTCTGGAGGTCTCTGGAAGCCTGGCTCTTCTTTAGGGAGTGGCAAGAAGGGAGACATAAAAAACCAAAACACCCAAACTCACTGCTGTCGAGTCAGATCTGACTCACAGCGACCCCTCCTTGGGTTTCCAATGCAGTATCTCTAAGGAGGTAGATTGCCCAGTCTTTCTTCCAAGGAGTGGCTGGTGGGTTTGAACCTCCAGCCTTTTGGTTAGCAGGCAAATGCCTTAGGAAATAGAAAACTTAAGGGAGAAGATGGTGCATGTAGGGCTGTGAAACTTTGAGGGTGCTAAGGGAGAGAGACAAGAGGCCCCTGAAAAGTGTGCTACAAAAGCCATTGAGTCTTTAGGTGCACCAGAAACCACCAGAAACCATAGTACAAAATACACATTTTATTATAAATATCAAGAATTGATAGGTTATTTGTAGGTTAGCATAATGCCTGTGGCCATATTAGAAAGAACCTGATTTCCCCATTCTGTATATTCTCCATGTTCCATTGTCAGAGTGCTATCCACACCAAAGCATTAATCCTTGCTCTCAGCCAAGTGACTTTAAGGTGTAATAAACTCTGTGTTCATGGACCAGAAAATCTGCATATCGAGAGGTGCTTGGACAACAAAATACATAAAAATCTTGTTCCACAACTTACTTTGGTGAGTAGCAACTGGGGTTTTAAAAGCTTTTGAGCAGTCATCTAAGATGCAGCTAATGGTCTCCTATCATCGGAAGTGAAGAAGAGTGCAAAAAAACAAGGGCATTTGGAAGCAATTAGCCCTAGGATATGATGGACCTTTAGACCAGAACAACTAGATGGTGCCCAGCTACCAATGCCAACCACTCGGGAAAGGATCAAAACTGGAGATCCTGGATAGAGTGGAAGGAAAAATGTGGAACAAAATCCAAAAACACAGTAACAACCAGAATTACTGGTCAGATGGAGTCTGGTGAGACCCCAAGACTATGGTCTTGTGATATACTTTGGGCCTGGAATAGGACTCGCTCCCCAGCACTGGCTCTCAGCGCGATAGTAAATAAGACATACATGCAGATCACCCAACCCAGAGTGACGCATCCACATATTCTATGGAGATGCATCCTTTGGAGCAATCAACCACGGGGCACCAGAGGGGCAATATTCACAGGGAGGAAATGCAGGACACACAAGAGTGCATAACTATGAGGTGCACGGGGGAGGGTGGTTTCTGGGAAGGGAGAGGAGAGTGGGTTAGGGCTGGGGATGGATGGTAATTGGGGAGTGAAACCAAATGTACACGAAACGTTGAATGTAAAACAAACTCTGCTCTGTCAACTTGCACCTAAAGCACAATTAAAAAAAAATAAATAAAAAGATGCTTGGAGAGAAAAATGAGGTAACACTCATGGCAGAATTTCAGGCATCTTCAAGGGGATTACATTTTAGGGTGTGATTCCTTCTAGAAGCAGCTGCCTACTCTGCCACTGGTAAGATATTTTTGGTTCCCAAATTCTCTGCTAGGAAGAGGAGGAAGGGGAAAAAAGGAGGAAGATGGAGTGTGCAGGTCCCAGAAGTTTCTCATTCCAAAGCACCTGGCCCCACAGGGGCCTGCACCATGGTCCAGTAATGTCCTTTGTCCTCCATGAGCTGCTGGTGGCTTCCCGCCTCGCAGATAATGCCCCCTTCCAGAAAGAGGATTTGGTTAGCTTGCTCCACCAAGCTCAGACGCTGAGTGATGAGAAGCACAGACCGAGAGCACCGCTGGGGGCTATTGTAAATAAGCTGCTTCACCTGAGAAAAGACAAGGACTCTGTCAGAGCTGAGGATCACTCCCAAGAAAGATAGTTGTGCTTCCAGGGCTGGCACAGTCTGCAGCAGCGTCACTGCCACCTCTGGCAGCAAACCTGAGGAGACCGAAGGATCCTGTTCTGAGTGCTACTCAGCCAAATCTTTATTTTGTTAAGGAGTATTGACATGAGATGGCAAAAATGGGATAAACCCACAGAAGAGTTGTTGTTGTCGCTGGTATGTGCTGTCGAGTCGGACCCGACTCGTAACGACCCCTCCTTGGGTTTCCAAGGCGGTATCACTATGGAAGTAGATTGCCCAACCTTTGTGCTGAGGAGTAGCTGGTGGGTTTGAACCGCCAGCCCTCTGGTTAGCAGTCAAGTGCCTTAGGCACTAGGCCACCAGAGCTCCTCAGGAGAAGAGTGAAGGGTACTTAATAGTCTGTCTTCTATTCATGAACTGGGAATTTTTAAAGTTCCATTTTAAATAAATATAATTTAGTGGTAAAGAACATGAGCATTTACATCCAGCAGACCTGAATTTTGGTCCAGGTTCTGCTGTTCAGCAGCTGTATAACCTTGAGCATGTTATTCAATCTTTCGTAGTCTCCATTTTGCCATCTACATAATGACAGCCAGATCACAAGGATTTATAATGAATAAATGAGTGCTGTAGTATATGTAAAGGGCCCACTATCATTTCTGGCACCTATTAAAAGCTCAATTAATTTTAGTTACTATTACTAGGACAGTCTTTTCTTATTCTTGGCTTCAGAGATTCAGCATCAGTAGACAGTCTCCTTTAACTGGTTCTAGGTGTCCTGAGGAAAGGCTAAAAGGTGATCTAGAGAGGCTAAGGGGGATAAGAAGATTGCCAAGACTGAGTTGATAATTATGCTGTTACCATGACTAACATGGGATGAGTAAAGCAAGAAAGATTGGTGGGACATAGACATTAAGAAATTGACACTCTTACCCGTGACTGATTGTCTGCATCCAGGGCACTGGTAGCATCATCCAGGATGAGTACCTGTGGTTTCCGGATCAAGGCTCGGGCCAAAGCCACTGCCTGCCGCTGACCTCCTGATAACTGGCTCCCAGCCTCACCCACCTCTGCAGAGACAAGAGCCAAGGTGAGAGTTGAAGAACTACATTTGTGTACACATGCAAGCGTGCACACAAACACATACGCACCAAGGACTAACAGATGCATCTAAATAAGGGAGGCTTGGGGAAAGTAAATGAAGTTTTTAGAATGACAGAGCAATAGGGATAGGATCTTGTTATTACTTCAAATTTGGGGCAGGAGGAACTAAAAAATGCAAGTTTCAGTAGAGGGGAGTTTCAGTAAAGGTAATGGCAATTGAGGATTGAGATGAATGGAGAGAGTACCTGTGTTGTAGCCTTGAGGGAGTTCAGAGATGAAACTATGGGCTCCAGACTCCTTTGCAGCAGCTATGATTTCCTCCACATCTGGCTCCTGGGTCATGCCATAGGCAATATTTTCCCGAACACTTCTTCCAAAGAGCTGCGGCTCTTGTCCCACTGCAGCCACCTGGGATAAAATATGATGAATATTCACATCAAGGAATGGCGGAGGATGTTTACCTTGGGAATTGAAGAGTCAAAATTTGGATTGAGAGTATGTTACAAAATCACACATTCTCTCTCCTGATGATACCCCTATCCCACCCAAGGTCTTCTACCATTCATTAACCCTCCTTTCAGAGTGCTCATTAAGAATGCTATTCTTACTTGATGTTCCCCATTCTCCCCATGTCACATTCTTTCTTACCCGTCTGTGCAGGTAGCGGTGCTCGTATTGGGGAAGGGGCTCCCCATCCAGCAGCACCAGGCCCCCTGTGGGCTGGTACAGATTCTGCAGCAGGGCAGCCACTGTGCTCTTCCCAGACCCACTGGGACCCACCAGTGCAGTCACCTCACCCGGGCAAAGGGTAAACGTCAGCCCCTGGACACCAAAGAGTCATACAATGAGACTGAAGCCCCTATCATTGTCTATCATTGTCTTGACTATCATTGTCATGTTACATAACATGATGCTTTACCCTAGAGAAGAAAGGAGAAAAATGGTAATATACAACAACTCTCTGAAGAATAGAGAGAGAGTATGAGGCAAAGACAAGGGCAAAATGGAACACTACTATGCCACACATATCAGATACAGGAAAGAAAGAAGAGTGGAGACACAGATTTTGCTGTAGCAATTCCTTGTGATGCAAGAGCCTTCTTCCTGAGAACCTCCTCTTCTACTCTTATTGGAAGCCCAGACTGGTTATTGAGTTTAAGGAAGCTTTGTAGAGCAGATGATGATCTTTGCCTTTGAAGGGTTAGGAGGATCTGTGCTTGGTGTTAAGTAGGCTGATGGCAGGAAGAATATTTAGGACAGTAGAGATGTTGAGATGTTAGAGTAGAGATGTTGGTACAAGCATTGGTAAGTTGTACCTTCAGTACTGGGACATCTGGCTGGGTTGGGTAGGCAAAGGAGACATCTTGGAACTGGACATGACCTCCCAGGTTTAAGGGAGCCAAAGGACCACTGGCTGGGCAGCAAGGGATCCGGTCCAGGTACTCAAATATTTTCTCTGAGGAGCCCACAGCCTTCTGAATACTTGGATAGGTGGAGAGCAAAACCTGGAGGGGAGGTATGAATAATGAGAAGGAGGTTGGGGGGCGGATAAAAAACCTCACTGCCGTAGAGTCATTTCCAACTCATAGTGACCCCCTGGGGTTTCTGAGGCTGTAAATCTTTATGGAAGTAGATCACCCCATCTTCCTTTCACGGAGTGGCTGGTGGGTTTGAACCACTGACTTTCTGGTTATCAGTCAAGTGCCTTATCCACTTATCTACACCACCAGAGCTCCCTGACAAGGAGGTGAGGAGATGTAATCTGCTCACCAAAGTTAAGTGATATAAGAAGGATAAAGAATGGAAGGGACACATATGGTAATAAGGTGGGAGAAGGGAAAATATTGGGGATTGAAAATGGAGGAAGCTCACCTGAATGGCTGTCGTGAACTGGATCTGGTACAGAACAAATGCAACAAGGTTCCCACTGCTTACAGCCCTACTTGCCACTAGCTGAGCACCGATGTACAGGATTCCCACCTTCAGCAACATCCCTGAGATCTGCAAAAAGGCCACAGAGAAAGGGGATTATGGGAGCAAGATATAAAGAGGGGACATAAACAACCAGAGTCCTTAGCAACGGGAAGATATAAAGTCCTCTTCCCTCAAGTAATAGCAGCCAACTCAATAGGTAGAAAGGAAGCATGAATCAGAGAGAGCCCATGGAGTCTGGTTCAAATACTCATCATGGAAGTCATCATCACCATCACCATCACCATAATCACGTTAGGTAGCATTTTACTCTTGACAAAAAGCTTTCATAAACATAATGTCATTTAATATTCTTATCAAGAGCCCTATAGAGAAGGCCACTGTCATCCCCATTCTTAAAGTGAGGAAACAGCCTCAGAGAAGGTACGTTACCTGCCTGTGGCCCCAGGGCTAGCAAATGGCAACATCAAGACAGGAACTTTTGATTACTGGTCTAGTTCTCTTTCCATTACATCACAGGTGCCCTTCATCCCTGGATTCCACTATTCCCCTGGCTCTAACTAGCACATTCACACCATCCCAGCATGAAGTGGGTCCAGGTACAGGAATTTATAGCTCCCTGAGCTTTCCCTGAGAGGCAAAGGAAGGCCCAAGAACTAAAAGACACAGCAACCCCCTAAAAAGGCGGCAGAGAGAAATTTGTATACCATAGTGAAAAGGAGCTCTGGTGGTGTAGTGCCTAAGGCATTTGACTGCTAACCAGAAGGTTGGTGGTTCAAATTCACCAGCCACTCTGTGGAAGGAAGATGGGGCAATCTACTTCCATAAAGATTTACCTCCTTGGAAAATCAATGGTGAATGCTATGAGTTGGAATTCACTCAATGGCAGCGAGTTTGGTTTTGGTTTGAGTGAAAAGAAGTCATCTAGAATCCTTACAAAGAGGGATGGGCTTAAGGACATTCAGTCAAGTAACTGACCCTTGGGCTGTGAATGAGAACACTGAACCAACCATTTCCCAGTAGGGGAGGAGTTAGGAGCAAGGTAATGGGAAGGGAAAGGGAATGGAGTTGAGGCATCTCTGGGAAAAGGGAATGGGCTTCCATCCCCAGGTGCTCACACTGGAGGTCCACATGTTGACTGCATAGGCCACTGCCTGCTGCTTACTGAGTGTCTTCATTTCCTGCAGCTTTTGCCTAAACTTCTGTTTCTCACCCTCCTCGTTGGCAAAGCTCCGGACTGTAGGCATAGCTGACAGGGCCTCGATGGCCACCTGGCTAGATGCTGCCAGAGCTTCCTGCATACGTACTGCCAGCAACTGTGGATACATGGAAAAGAGATGTCTCACATGAGATTAGAAAGCCCTAAGGGACACAAGTTATTGAGTAACCTAGTTGGAGATTAAAAGTAAGAAGAGGCAGAGAGGCAAGTGAGAAAAGACTAGGGCACAGGCATACTCCCTTGAAACTAGATAGATACAAGGTAGAGGTAATAAGTCAGAAGGGGCTGGAGGTCATATTCTTAAAGACACATTGTGGGAAGAAATTAGACGAGAAGACAAGGAGACTATGAAGATCAACAATGAGCAATCTGAGAACACAGACTGCAGAGACAAGGAGTTCTATGAAAATGGAGAATCAGTGAGGGTATCAGGAACGTTGTACTGAAGGAAATCTGAGAGAAACTGAATCTTTCAAGTCTGGAAGACAAAGGGTCCACATAAGTTGAGCCAACATACCTCGGACCATTTTCCCAGCTTCTTAGGCAGAAGGAAAAGCAGAGGCAGGGTGACGAGGGTGGCCATGGTAAGGGACAGTGATCCCCAGAGCATGAGCCCTAAGAGACACAGCCCCCGTACCAGGTACCACATCAACAGGTTCAATTTGTCACTCAGAGACTCACTCAGGGTGGATGTGTCCTCTGTTACCCGAGACGTGATAGCACCTGCCAGAGGTTGGGGAGAGGAGCGTGGAATGAATAAGATGGGTTCAGAGTGATGAGGTGGACTAATATTGATCTAGGGTGCCAGAAGTAGGGATGTTCACATGGTGTTTTAAGAGGCTGGGGCAAATAAGGTCATATGAGTGTATGGGAACATTTGGGAATCTCAATGCAGGAAGAAATGAGCATTAGAACTAAGAAGCCTGGCTAAAGACCTTCATTTTAACTGTGAGGAATTTGATGCCTATGTGGATTTCTATTTTTCTGAAAGTTTTCTGTTCCTTAAAGAATTTGTACATCTCATTGTATACACATAGGAAGAAAGGGTTTAAGCTGGTGGTATAATAGAGATGGAAGGTAAGAGACAGTGCCTGTAACTAGCATTGCCCTGGGAATCAAGAGACTGAGGTTCTTCCCCCAAGCTTCTCTCAATCTATCAGGTGACCATGCAATTTTCAGCATTTTGGGGCTAGGCCTCAGTTTCGTTCTCTGAAAATTAGGCATTAGGACTCCATGATCTCAAAATTTCCATGTTGGAAATTTCATAGTTTTAATTTAAGGATATATATAGGGATAGATTTATGGAAAAACTACATTTTATGGAAGGTAAAAAGAGCAAATTTTGTTCAGACTGGAGATATACCAAAAATAAGAAATAGTTCTGGTAGCGTAGTGCCTAAGGCATCTGACTACTAACCAGAAGGCTGGCGATTCAAACCCACCAGCTACTCCTCGGAAGGAAGGTTGGACAATCTACTTCTGTAGTGATATCGCCTCAGAAACCCAAGGAGGGGTTGCTGTGAGTCAGATCCGACTCGACAGCAGTGGTTTTTTTTTTTTTTTTTTTTGGTTATGTGTGTATAAAAGAGAAAAATCAAAATTATAAATAAAGGAGGATGTAGGGGATATAAAGACTATATGAATCTATAATGAAAGAGTTAGAAACCTGTTTGGTTCTGTTGGAAAAACTCTGTCTCTTGGCGAAGGACAGCCTGAAACACGTCTCCCTGCAAGCGACTATGCATGTGGCCCATGGCACTGTTATACATCCCATCACCCAGGAACTCCAGCACTGCACTAGAGAGCGACAGGGAGAAAAAGGATCAAGGTGAGTTTTGGGGGAATGGAGAATGAAGGTGCCAGATATTCCCACAAAAGTGGAGTTTGGAGCACAACCCCAACAACTTCCAACTCCTTTTTTATGTAGGGTGTGCCAATCTCAGCCTTCCATCCCCAGCCCCCAGACCTGGCTATGATGAGAATGGACATGATAGTTATGTTTTGGGTGAAGGTAGCAGATGCCCCATCTTGTAGAACCCAGTCAGCGAGGCGGCCAGTGAAGAATGGAATGGCCATCTCCCCTGGGGAAGGAGAGGAGAACTTCATCAGTAACAAATACTAAGTCTAAGCAGAACACCAACAACCAGACTGCCTTTCACCACTTCCGTTTCCACCCTAGCCATTATCCTTGAGGGCAGGGGGAGAAAGAAGATACTGGGGCCAAGATTCCACACCTGAATAGGCCACCCTGGAACTCATAACCCAAAACTTTTCAGGGGTTTAATTAGGAAGCCTTGAGATCATGGGATAAAATAGCCTCGTATTAAGAGATGAAGATGCTGCTACCCCAGAGGAAAAGATTTGCCCAAGGTAGCCCAGCTAAATAAAGTCTGGGGCAGGGCTGCCGTCCACGACTCCTCTCCCCAACCCAGTCCGGTGCTTTTTCCTCTACACCGCAGTGTTCTCCTTAAGACCCCATCTGGTCGCCTTCTGCCTAATCCTCATTTCCCAGAACCGACATTACCCTGCCTCACTGACCATTACCCTTGATTCCTGCCCAGTCCCCTTGTGTCCTACTCTCCACCCCTTACCAAGACAGGACAAGATCAACAGGACCAAAACAAGAGGGTATCGGCGTATCTCCGGGCCTATGCAGCGGAGTAGTCGATTCACCGCGTATGCAGAGCTCCCCTGGCCCCCTGGCACCCAAAGGTTCTCGAGTTTGTGCCATAGGAATGCTGCGAGAAGCGCCGCTGCATAGCTAAGGACGAAGGCGTCGGAGCGACTTGCCCAAAGCAGCAGGCTGGTACTGTCAGTGTTTCTGAGGCCGCCCCACGAAGCCAGCTCTCTGAACAAGGCAAGTCCCGGCAAGGCCAAGCCCAGCGTCGCCGCCAGGGGCTCCAAAGCAAGCAGCCAACCCTGGCCTCGTGAGCTTTCGCTCTTGAAGTCAGCCATGGCCCTGAGGACCCCGCGGGCCCCCAGCCACAGCACGGCCCCGCGGCCCAGTCCCACCGCCCAGACCCGGAGCAGCGGCAGCGCCGTGGGTACCAGCAGGAAGAATACCACGGGCAGCGCGAGCCGAAGCAGCACCCAGTCCACAAGAAGAAGCAGCGTCACCCCCAGCCACACTCCCCAAGTTCGGGGGAAGCAGAGGCACCCGCAGGGAGCGCGGGACCATGAGCTGGCCATTGGCGCGCGGGTGCTGTCCCGGGTCCTGTCCCGGCTTGGACTCTGCTGGGTTGAATTCTGCGTATGGCGGGCGTTGTGACCCAGTCGGGGCCGAGACTGCGGGCTGGAGAAGCGAGTAGGGCCAGACGGGGGCGGAGCTCCCGGAAAACCCCGCGGACCTGCTGAGCGTGGGACCGCTGGCAAGAAGAGCAGCCTTTTAGAGGAAAGAGAAATCGAAAGCGGCTGCTGGTTCGCTTGGTCCGCCCACTTCCAAACGTGGCCAGCCCAGACTATTTGGGGATCTTGCGTTTAAATGAGTTAAGAGGTTCTGGGGAGCAGCCCTAATGCCCTACCTTCACGCATACTCTTCCCTCCTCTCTCTGCTTCTCCAGCTGGGTCCCTTGGACAGTCCTTTCCCACCCCCGCTTCAGGGCTGAGCTTTTCCGTCACCTGTCTCCGGGCAGATCTACTCCGAACAGCGTTGCAGCTCTAAACCGTCACAGAAGACACGGGCGCCCCCTGACGGGCATGAGGAAGGGGCGGGGCTGTAGGCAGCACGCCGCGCGCTGTCTCAGGTCAGAAACCAGAGGCAAAGTCAGCGAAGAGCGCGATTATCTGGACAGGATGTTGAGCGCAGGAGCACCGTCCGGGGACCTTCCTCGGGCCGGAGAAATCCACACTGGGGTAATGGGTCTGGGCTTGAGGGCCAACGGAGGGATGGAGAAGGTGGATCGGCAGGGCGACCCTGAAAACGCCAAAGAAGGAATGTGAAGACTAACAAAATTGTGGAGAGATGGCTTGTAGCAGCAGTGCTTGCACCCTGCAATTATCATAAGGCATCTCTACTCCGAAGGTGGTCATCTGGGGGCCGCAAAGGGACGGAGCTCGTGGAAATGGGGGTTCTTTGGCTCTTAGTTGGAACCGTCAGGGGGAAGCTGCTCTAAAGCGCTTTTGCTTTCAGTTTTGTCTGTTCAGGGGGCCTGGTTCAATCAAAAAAGGAATGGAACTGGTGCAAAGAAATGAGGAAATGGTGCTTTGAGAGGTGGTTGTTGTTGTTATGTGCCAACGAGTTGGATCCGACTCATAGCGACCCCTCCTTGGGTTCGGAGGCAGTATCACTACGGAAGTAGATTGCCCTATCTGCCTTCCGAGGAGTGGCTGGTGGGTTTGAACCGCCAGCCTTGTGGTTAGCAGTCAAGTGCCTTTAGGCACTATGCTACCAGAGCTCCTGCTTTGAGAGGAGTAGAGCAATATTTGGGAGAAGGGAATATGGGCAATGACTGAGAAGGGCCAATATCAAAGGAGCTTTGATAACTGGCCCCTGAGTAACCCATAGCTGGAGCAGTGATAATGGCGGCTTCTGTGTGAGCCAGAGTGGTGCCCTTCCATGGCTTGATGCAGGAAGGTTCCTGCTTGCCCCAGGTGCTGCCACGTTTCCCTTCCCTGTGTCTTCTTTGTCCACTCCTACATGCTCGTTGGGGCACTTTGCCCAGGCAGGGTGCCTAGGACATATAGCAGCCCCAAGGCCGGAAAGCTTCTGCTCCCAGACTCTACTCTTGGCCACTAACTACTCTTGGTTTGGAAGCAGATCTATTTAAAGTAATAACCTCTAGGATGGCGTTGCTTTTGTCCCCGGCACCTCTATTGATGGTAAATCTCTACACAGAAAGTACATTTAGGTCCGTATTCCTGAAGGCCAGAGTAACTATTGGCTGGTGAATAAAGTAGCAGATTAGCCATTAGCAAGTTAGAAAATCTCCCCTCACTGCCAAATGAGCAGTTAAAGGCAGGAAGAGGACATCAGGACAAGCACGGGTGTTAGACCTGCGTTTCAGTCACAAGCTCTGTTATTGATTCTGCATAACCCTGAATAAGTCATGCCTTCTCTATGACTCAGTTTCCTTATTTGAACCAAATCTTTAAGGCTCCTTCCAACTCAACAGAAGTAGAGCAAGGGTAACTTTATCCTCTTTTACTTTTCCTTCATTCTTTTCTTGACCTGGAAATGTCAACTCAAATTCCCCAGTCATAGTCTTTCATGGTGCAGGCCTCTTCCTCCAGCTACTTAAGAAAGCTACTTATCTCCTGATCAGAAACTCCTTAAAAGAAACTTTTATTTTAAATCGTCTCATGTTCTTGCTGCTTTCTTCCTTCCCTGGAAGGAGCTTTGGTGGTGCAGTGCCTAAGGCATTTGACTGCTAACCAGAAGGTTGGCTGTTCAAACCTACCAGCCACTCCACAAAAGGAACTCCAGGCAATCTACTTCCTTAATTATTTACCACCTCGGAAACCCAATGGGGGTCACTATGAGTCAGAATTGACTCGATGGCAGTGGGTTTAATCAATGGTCAATGCTTTCCATTGTTCAATAAACAAAGTGCTCTCTCCTGACTAAGAGGGATTGGGGGTAGATGATTTGAGGCCCAGAAAACATGACCTGTTTCTCAAATTCATAGTAACTTACTCTGTGTTCACTCTGTACCACATCTACACACACTGAAGCACTCAACAAGTGTGTGCAGTGGAGATGATTTACTTGTGTGGCTACTTCACATATGCTCATTGGAGCCCTTTCCTCAAAGGAAGTACTTCTGCCTCTAGAAGTCTCATTCCTGCCTCTCTCTTTAGCGTGAAAAGGATTCCACTTAGGTATGTTGAGGCTTGAGGATGCAGTTCTTTCTGGGTTGCACCATGGCTAGGCTGTGACATTCCCTTGCAGCCAGATGAGATAATAGAAAACATATAAATGGGGGGTAGATGGGGCTCTGCACAGGGAGTCAGCTCTGCTTGAATTATTTTATGACCTTGAAGTAGTCAGTTTCCCTCACTGGGAAATTTCCTCGTCCCCTGCAGGGATCAAGGCTCTATCTACTCTGACATTCCACTCTATATGTCTCTGCAGACAACCATCATGGCAGTGGAGTTTGATGGAGGTGTCGTTGTGGGTTCTGATTCCCGAGTATCTGCAGGGTGAGTACCAGTAAAGGTGAATGGATTTGAAAGGAAGCTAATGGCCCCAACTATGCTTTAGAAAAATAAAAATAAAATAAAATAAAACTTACTCATGAAAAGATTGCTGGACTGGAACTTTGGGGAAAATGGAGTTGACCTTTCAGAAAGAAAAGGCCACAATCGTAAGATAATTGGGTGGGTGCTTGGGTCTCAATTCATGGAGCAGGATCTGGGCTCTGATTGCTGATGTAACCTATCCTGGAAGTGAGCAGGGATTAATATAAAGGAATAGGGTCTGAAAGGGTAATAGGAATGTCCTTCGTTCCATCTGAGTTTAGGGATAGAAGAGAGTTCTGCCAAGCTGATATTCTGGTTTCTCATTTATCACATGTTGAACTAATTTGATTCTCTCCGACACGTGATCATGGTTTCTTCACATGAAAATGAGTACATAGGATTAGATCGATATTACCTACGTTATATTACATAGAGCACGAAATGCCCTCAAAATGGTTAATGGCAAAGAAATGTTGATAAGAGGAATGTCTTTCCTAACTTAACTAAGTAGTTTTTGTTTTGTTATAAAATTTATCCTGAAAATAAATCTAATTTTCATTAGTACTTCCAATGATTCATCATTCATCATTAATCATTTTTTTTTTCCTTCTGCTTTAATTGAAGCATTAAATTTCACACATTCTGTATCTGTTTTCTTGTCAAAGAGACTTGACAACTACTGGGTAGTTAACCTCAAAAGTTTCTGCCAACTCTAATGCTGATGACTGTTTACTCCCTCCTTGCAGAGAGGCGGTGGTGAACCGAGTCTTTGATAAGCTGGCTCCCCTACACCATCACATCTACTGTGCACTCTCTGGTTCAGCTGCTGATGCTCAGGCCGTGGCAGACATGGCTGCCTACCAGCTGGAGCTCCATGGGTATGCATCTTTACTGGCACTGGGTCCCTGACACCATACCTGCTGGAGCTCCCCTAACCTGTGAACCCCCATATAGTGTTCTGTTCCAAGAGCACTGAATTGAGAAGTGAACATTTTTTGTTTTGGTTCCAGCTTTTATTAGCTTTGAACTAGCATCTGAATCTCTCTAAATCAGTTGGCGCGTTCTGGTGGTGTAGTACCTAAGGCATTTGACTGCTAACCAGAAGGCTGGCAGTTCAAACACACCAGCCACTCCTCTGAAGGAAGACTGGGCAATCTACTTCCATAGAGATATGGCTCCCATAATACCCAGGGCATTTCTTGGGTGTTTGAGTAATTGTGTTAAAGAAACATGATTATTTTGAGAATCAAATTATGTATGTGAAAGCAGTTTGAAAACTCTACATTGCTAACTAATACAAATAATGAGGAAGAAAATGATGGTGTGGCCCTATCTTAATATCAGGGAAAGTTCTTTCCAGCTGCTGTGAAATCAACTCCAATAGTGGTGATCCCATATGAGTTAGAGTAGACAGTGCTTCATAAGATTTTCAAGTCTGTGATCTTTCAGAATCACCAGGCCTTTCTTCCAAGGAACCTCTGAATGGGTTCCAACCACCAGCCTTTCAGCTAGTAATCGGAGCGTGTTTAACCATTTGTACTATCCAGGCAAAGTTGCTGTATGCGAAATCAAGGTTATTTGGGCAGAAGCAAGGCTTATCTGGTTTTAACCCACAAGGGCAGGGTCCTCGCAGACAAAGAGATAACTCTTTGTGATTAGAGAGTGGGAGTGGACAATTGAAAGTTGTTATTAATTGGTGGAATGAAACTTAAACTGGAGTTTGAACTACAGAGCTATAGGTTTAGGTTTCAGGTGCCATTTGGCAGGATGGTAGTGATGGCACAGGAGGTTGGACTTGAAATGTTATCAACTTCTGTTCCTAACAATTCCTTCAGGATGGAACTGGAAGAACCGCCCCTTGTTCTGGCAGCTGCAAACGTGGTGAGAAATATCTCCTATAAATATCGAGAGGACCTGTCTGCACATCTCATGGTAGCTGGCTGGGACCAACACGAAGGGGGACAAGTGAGTCCCTCTCAACCCATTCCCTCTCTTGGGGTTCCTCACTTCCCTCTAGAGGGAGATGGAGGTCATGTGTCATTCTAACAAGGAGTCCCAAAGACAATGCTCCTAAAAGCATAGTACAGAGTCTGAGTTGTTGAGGTATGAGATACTAGGTCTTCATTGCAGAGTGGAAGGCTACCTGGTTGTCTCAGTGAGAAGATTCTGACCTGAGCATGGCCTCCCCTAGGTATATGGAACTCTGGGAGGAATGCTGACTCGACAGCCCTTTGCCATTGGTGGCTCTGGCAGCACCTATATCTACGGCTATGTGGATGCAGCATATAAACCAGGCATGTCCCCTGAGGAGTGCAGGCGCTTCACCACAGATGGTAAATGACCAAGTGGAAGGAAACCTGGGTGGGTTTTCTTTAAACACAGGGAGGAAATGAATGATGAGGTTCAGGAAGAGGGTAATGATTTAATTTAATATTCCAACTGGTTTACTTTTGAGATTAGAAGCAGGCAAGACAAATGCTAAGCTAGATGGGACTTCAGGAAAATAGGCAAAATTCAGGATTGTCCTGAGTAAGCAAATTAGGATGTGAGAACCAGTAATGTGCTGGTTATTAAACTTGATAACTTGAAGTCGAGCATGGTGGAAGTCTTTATACCATGGACGTTGGAAGATGCTACAAATTGCAGCTTTCTGTTTTAGCTGGTTTACCAGCACATGACTAAATATGCACCTCTGAGAGATGGATTTTGAGGTCTGAAAGTGGTAGTACACATGATATGGACAAGAGGGGAAGGAAAAGATTTTGAAAGCTAAAGCCATTCTCTCTCCCTCTCCCCAACTTGAAACTCTCTGCAGCTATCGCTCTGGCCATGAGCCGGGATGGCTCTAGTGGGGGTGTCATCTACCTGGTCACTATCACAGCTGCTGGTGTGGATCATCAAGTAATCCTGGGCAACGCTCTGCCAAAATTCTATGATGAATGAATCTTCCTCAGACTTCCCTTCTTCATTTTGTAAAAAAAAAAAAAAAAAAAACCACCTCTCTGGAACCAGAACCTGGTATGGTCAACTGAAAATGAGTGCTCAGGGAGATGGAGCCTAGAGGAAGAGGGCTTCTTCCCACCCAGATGCCAGCCCATTCTCCTTATTCTTTTGCTGCCAGGTCTAAATTATCTTTCCCAGAGGAAATTGGGGGAACTACGCTAGAATTAGAAAGAGTCCTATACATGACAGGTCATCATGTACTGAGCAAGTTGAAATGTTAGAAGCAATAAATCTCCCATTTTGATGCCTGAGGGACAAGGGTGCAAGTGAAGAGTTGGACTCATTTCTTTACTGCTAAGACTGATGAGCAGATAAGACAACAAAACTTAGAGCTAAGAGCACCAGCAAACTCATATGTAAAATAATTCCTTTCATAACGCATTCCTTCATATTAAAGATCAGTACATGATAAATGCCTAAATATTTGGGGGCACTTATGAATTTCAAATAGTAATAACAGTAACAGTGACAAAAAGCTACATTCATTGTCAGGCACTGGCTTTATAAAGGTTATCTCTTTGAACCCAAAGACAAAACTCTATGTAGGTACTATTATTGCTTGTATTTAAGGACAAATGGAGGCTTAGAAAGATTAAGTTACTTGACCAAGATCACACAGCAAGTTCAGAAGCTGGGATCTAGTTTTGCCACATGCCCTTCCTCTTGTTGTTATTAGTTGCCATTAAGTCGATTCCGACCCATGGCGACCCCATGTGTGTCAGAGTAGATTGCTCCACAGGGTTTTTAAGACTGCTACCTTGAGGAAACAGATCACCAGGCTTGTTTCTGAGGCATCCCTAGGTGACTTTGAACTGCCAACCATTTGGCTGGTAGAAAAACACTTAACGGTTTACACCACCCAGGGTATAAACACTTCCCCTACCACTATATAAAGCCTCTCATTTCCTCCAACTCCATATATCACCTGCCCCTTGGAATCTGCACTAATTAGCACAGGGTACTCCAACACAGACGTCTCTGACCTGAAGAGAACTGACTCAGAACTTAAAAGCAGTACTCCACACTCGGGGCCTTGAAACAACCATCCCATGTTACCTTTTACCCTTTCATGTGGATGAGTCTTGACTCCCAATCAGATTGTGTGTGTGAAGAGGCTCCCATGATGCCCAGCACATTCCTTGGCACTTAGAAAATTGTTCCCAGATACTTGAGTAATTGTATTAAATAAAGCTGAGTTCTGGTCCTACCTTTGTCATGCCCTGGCTGAGTGATAGAACAAATTATTCCCCTTCTGTGAGCCCTCATTTCACTTTCTGTTAAATGAACCTATTGAGTGATTTCTAAGGTGATTTACAGGTCTGACACTTAATGCTGTTTTGATCAGAAGTGAGCAGTGAAGAGCTATATTCAACAGAAATACAGTAGCTTCTCTCTGCTTTTCTTTCTGGATCTCCAGCTAAACAGACAAATCCAAAGTTTGTTTTTTTGGGGAAAAATCTAAAATTACTAGCACCTCAAGATTTTTGCTAGCTGTGATTTTTAATTTATTTTGAAATTAAAAATAATTGTTTGAGCCTATCTTTCCTACTGATGACAACTAGAATCTCTGGACAGAACTCAAAAAGCAAGTACTTGAGGGCTCGGGAAAAGTAAACAAAAGCAGGTGCCTCGTGAAGAGAGTCAAAACCTGGAAAGGTAGCCCTGGAGCGGGAGTAAATGTATGTCCTGTCACAGGTTTGCCTTGAAGTTAGCCCTCGGTTGCAGAGCTGCACTGCAGCGGCAGTGCTATATTGCCAAGAGAAAAACCATCTTTCTGGTCAGAGGAATTGAGAAAAGGGACCCCTGTGGGCAGAAGAGTGGGAGGAGGGAATCTCCTAAAGGGGAGAGGTAAAGATGGGGATCCCCTAATTCTATGCATTAACCCTCATGAGTCACCCCTGAGCTGCACACTCATGGGACAAACCCTAAGCAGCACAGCAAAGACTTTGAGGACTAAAGATTTAAATCTTTTACAATTGTTGCTGTTGCTATGTGCCATCCAGTAGGACCTGAGTCATAGTGACCCCTCCTTGGGTTTCTGAGGTGGTATCACTACGGAAGTAGATTGCCCAAACTTCCTTCTGAGGAGTGGCTGGTGGGTTTGAACCACCAGCCTTCTGGTTAGCAGTCAAGTGCCTTAGGCACTATGCCACCAGAGCTCCTTCCTGACTTCTAGCCTCCTAAAATGTGAGAAAATAAATTTCTGTTTGTAAAAGCCATCTAATTATGATATTTCTTGTTATAGCAACACTAGATAACTCAAGACAGTTATTTAAAAATAAATAAATTGAGAAGGGACAGATTCCAAGATAGAGTGCTGAGAGAGATATACAGATACATATGGGAACCTAATGTACAATACCACCACTCATCTATTAGTTTGTCATTCTGTGGTGGCTTGTGTGTTGCTGAGAAACTGGAGGCTGTGCCACCAGTATTTCAAATACCAGCAGGGTCATCCATGGTGGACAGGTTTCGGCAGAGCTTCCAGACTAAGACAGAATCAGAAGAAAGAAGGGGCCATCCACTTCTCAAAGTATTGGCTATTGAAAACCTTGTGAATAGCAGGGAAACACAGTCTGATATATTACTGGAAAATTTTATGAATAGCCCTGAAACATTGATATAGTGCCAGAAGAGGAGCACCTCAGGTCAGAAGGCATTCAAAATACGGCTAGGGAAGAGCTGCCTCCTTAAAGTAGAATTGACCTTAATGACGTGGATGGAGTAAAGCTTTCAAGACCTCCATTTGCTGATGTGGCACAACTCAAAATGGGAGAAACCAACTGCAAGCACCCATTAATAATCAGAATATAGAATGTATGAAGTATGAATCTAGGAAAATTGGAAGTTGTCAAAAGTGAAATGGAATGCATAAAGATCAGTATCCTAGGCACCACTGAGCTGTAATAGACTAGTTTTGGCCATTTTGAATCAGACAACTGTATGATCTAATATGCTGAGAATGACAAATTGAAGAGGAATGGTGTGGCATTCATTGTCACAAAGAATGTTTCAAGGTCTATCCTAAAGTACAATGCTGCCAGTGATAGGATAATTCCATATGCCTACAAGGATCAGTTAAAACAACTATTATTCAAATTTATGCAGTAACCACCAAAACCAAAGATAAAGAAATTGAAGATTTTTACCTACTTCTGCACTTTGAAATTGACCAAACATGCAATCAAGATGTATTGATTATTACTAGTGATTGGAATGCAGAAGTTGGAAACAAAGAAGAATCACTAGTAGTGAGAAAATATGGCCTTGGTGATAGAAATGATGCCAGAGATCGCATGACAGAATTTTTCAAAACCAATTACTTTTTCATTGCAAATATCTTTTTTCAACAACATAAATGGTGGCTATATAGACCTTGTCAGATGAAATACACAGGAATCAGATCAACTACATCTGTGGAAAGAGGCAATGAAGAACTCAATATCTTCAGGCAAAACAAGGCCAGGAGCTGACTGTGGAATAGATCATCAATTGTTCATGTGCAAG
>NW_006922902.1:12606-16378 GCF_000298275.1 Orycteropus afer afer | reverse complement strand
GAGGATGGCTTGAAGCACTTATTGATGAAGATTAAAGACTACAGTCTGCAGTATGGATTACACCTCAACTGAAAAAATGAAAATCCTCACAACTGGACCAATAAGCAACATCGTGATAAATGGAGAAAAGATTTATTGTCAAAGATTTCATATTACTTGGTTCACAATCAACACCAATGGAAGCAGCAGTCAAATAATCAGACGATGTATTATACTGGGCAGATCTGCTGCAAAAGACCTCTTTAAAGTGCTGAAGAGCAAAGATGTCTCTTTGAAGACAAAGGTGCACCCAACTCAAGCCATGGTATTTTCAGTCGCCTCATATGCATGTGAAAGCTGAAGAACAAATAAAGAAAACCGAGAAAGAGGAGATGCTTTTGAGTTGTCATGTTGGCAGAGAATACTGAAAATTCCATGGAGTACCAGAAGAATGAACAAATCTTTCCTGGAAGAAGGGCAGCCAGAACGTTCCTTGGAAGTGAGAATGGTCAGACTTCATCTCATCTACTTTGGTCATGTTGTCAGAATGGACTATTCCATGGAGAAGGATATCACACTTGGTACAGTGGAAGGTTAGTGAAAAAGGGATCTTTCAACAAGATGGATTGACACAGTGGCTGCAACAATGGGCTCAGATATAGCAAGGACTGTGAGGCTGGTGCAAGACTGGGCAGTGTTTCTTTCTGTTGTACTTAGGGTCACTATGAGTCGGAGCTGACTCGATGGAACCTAACAACAACAATGTACGATACAGTTGACACCATAAATTAACAGAAAAGTATAGATTATGTATTAGATGTTATTAGAAAAAATGACTCACTATCTGAAGAAAAATAAAACAAGTGTCTGACCTAATGCCACATACAATAGTAGACTATAGGTGGTAAAAGCCCTAAAAGAAAATTATGGAACTTTAATAGAATAAAATATAAAACATCATATTTGTGATTAGTCACAGGGAAGGACTTCTTATATAAAACCTCAAAAGCATAAAAGATAATGGGAAACATTTTACTATTTGATGGTATTAAAATCAAAGATGTCTTTCCTCAATAAAGGACATGATGGACAATGGTTATAAGCAATAGAATGGGAGAGGGTATTTGCAACAAAGCATAATATCCAGAATATACAATGAACTCCTGGAAATCAATTTAAAAAAAAAGTCAGGAATCCTTAGAGGAAAAAATGTGTAAAGGACAGAAACATGGAATTTGCAAAAAATGAAACATAAAGGATCAATGAACACTTGAAGAGCTAATAAACTCAATAATCATGGCAAGACAAATTTAAATTACTTTACACCTATTATGCTATAAAATATTAGTGAGTTGGACATGACAAAGTTGTTTAGGAAATATGGATGAATGAAGCCCCCTACACTGCTAGTGAAAATACAGACAAGTGCAGCCATTCTGAAGAAAACTTAATGATACTTAATCAAATTAAGTGTACAAACACCCTAGGATCCAACAATTCCATTCCTAGAAATATAGCCACTTCCTAAGTCATATAGGTCCATAGGAGGCTTGCACAAGAATGTTATTTGTAAGGTTATGTGTGATGTCATGAAGATGTAGGCAATCTTGGTATCTACCAGATGGAAAGAAGGTAGGAGTATTGTGGCAAACACACTTCCTTGAGTCCTATAGGAAGTTAAAAGACATGAATTAAATGTACACATAGGAATATGTCTATGACTCTTCTAAAAAGATGACTGAGGGAAACAAGCAAGTAACACAATGAGCTACTTAACACTTACCTAAACCGCTCACTTTAAATAAAAAATACCTACACATGAAACAACACAGTTTACAAGAATATATGTCACAAAAAAAGAGACACATATAAAAAACATTGGAATGGATGCCTTTAGTGAAGGGAAGGAAATGGGATATGTGTAAAAAAGGAATAATTGATCAGTAATAACAAATACAAGAGTGGATTTTATATGGGCCAATGATGATGGTTTACCATGAAGTGAAGAATATAATGAATTCCACCATTTTCACCTGAGGTTAAAACCAAGAAAATACCATTTTTTAAAAAATATCTTTAAAAGCAATTTTCCTGTATTTTCATGATAAATATTAGCTAATCCTCCAATTTTTCCATCCCACTCAATAAACAGGGAATATAATTAAAGTATTCAATTGAAAATCGGAATTTAGAAACAGTAAGCATTAAGAAGAATCCTTAGATTCCTCCTTTTTCTTTTGAAGCATATCCCCCTCGTACATTTGTTTTATTTTTAATTCTAAATATTTTATAATCTATTAAATATGTTCTGTTTTACATAACAAATTAGAATATATGGATATGCATGGGTATACACAGTAAGAAGAAAAATTTAGAAACTCCTTTGGGCTTATTTCAGAAGTACTGCGATGTATGTAGTTCAACAACATTCAACTTTAATTGGAACCAACAATGTTTATGACTGAGTTCCATGTGTAGTATAAATAAATATGTATAAAATGGAATATATACTTTAAAAAAAAAAAACAGAAAAAGTGTGGAGATTTTTAATCTAAATTGTATGTTGACATGTGTATCAGTCAGGGCTTTCAGAAAAACAGAACTAATATAAGAATATGTAGATATAGATATATATAGAGAGAGACTTATTCATTTTAAGGAATTGACTCATGCAACTGTGGGGGCTGGCAAGTCCAGAATCTAAAGGGTAGGCCAGCAGGCTGAAAAGTTAGGCAAATACTACTACTGTCTTGAGCCCTAAGTCAGGTGTCTGGCTGGAAACTCAGGTATGATTTCTATTATAGTCTTGAAGCAAAATTCCTTCTCTGAGATACCTCAGTTTTTGCCCCTAAGCTTTAAACTGATTAGATGAGGTCCACCATGTAATTGAGAGTAAGTTCCTTTACTCAAAATCACTAGTAAATGTTAATCACATCTACAAAATACGTCCACAGCAACATCTACATTAATGTTTAACCGAACAGTGGAAATAATAACACAGCCAAGTTGACACATAAAATTAACCATCACAACATAGAAGAAGGTGGATTTCCATCGGAAATATCCAGTCTTTTAGTTCAGAGTGAAATTGAGGTTGAATGTGGCAAGAATGTTGAGTCAGGAAATGGATTCGGTTCTAGCCAATTAGGAGAGCTGAACATCAGTGACGTGTTGAATTGACCTCGCATCCAAGGTACCATGAGACAAGATTTTAGATGAGAATGAGGACAGGTACCAGACAAATGCCGCATGATTTAGCTGAGGTTTTTATCTCTGCCTTCATAGGCTGGCTGCTTCTGACCACCTTAGAGAGCACATAGAGAAAAGAATAATAGGTAGAATATTACCAGTGAGTACTGTGCACTTTTAAAAAGTCATCTCTCTGAGATCAAATGGCCAATGATTACTATAAAAATAGATTAAAGGATAATGGGATAGGGAAACTAGATTGCCAGAACAAAACAAAACATGTACAACAGAATGGATGAGAATGTGAAAAATTATTATCACTGAACACTTTGTGTAGTAATTTGTGTGTGTGTGTGTGTGTGTGTGTGTGAGATTTGGGTGAAAGTTTACAGAGTAAATTCACTTTCCATACAGCAGTTCATATACACTTTGTCCCATGACATTGACTATAATTTACCCCAATGCAACAGCTCCCCTCCCACTTCCTTCCAATAGTTACCTCTTTCCTGTGTCCATCCCTCCATGCACTCCTGCCCACTGAGCTGTCTCCCTGTGCATAAACAGCCCTTCTTTCTCCCATGATTGTTCTCTCCAAGGAGTGTAT
>NW_006922902.1:7840-12041 GCF_000298275.1 Orycteropus afer afer | reverse complement strand
TGTCAGCTCTTCTATACACCTGGGAATTCTTACAGAACATACAAATACACTTGTAGAACCACTATGTAGTAATTTTTAAACAGGAACCTAATTTGCTGTGTAAACTTCCATAAAAAACACAAAATATTATTTAAAAAAAAGAATAAATTAAAAGCTTTTAAACCAAATTCAAGACATGAATGAAAACATTTTAAATTATCAACAGTAGTTTTAAAGGAACCTATAACCCAACACAGAGATGGGTAAAGATTAAGCCTAGGGTCTGACTATAAGGATTGTGCAATTGCAGAACTGTTAATTGCATAATTGTCTAAAGCTAAAACAAGGCCATTGTTTGGGATAGATTAGGACCCTGAGGCATGAAATGGGGACAAATGAGCAGACATTGTGAAATCTGAGAACTATAAACCACCAAATGCCTCTGAATATCCTGGCTAGAAAACACAGGCCATTTGTATTAGTTGAAGGAGCTCTGGCGGTATAGTGGTTAAGGCATTTGGCTGCTAACCAGAAGATCAGTGGTTTGAACCCACCAGCTATGGAAGAAAGATGAGATAATCTACTTCTGTAAAGATTTACAGCCTTGGAAACCCAATGGGAGTTGCATTGAGTTGGAATCAACTCCATGGCAGTAAGTTTGGTTTTTTTTGGTCTTTATAATTAGTTATCTATTGATGTATAACAAACGATGCCAAAACTTAGCAGCTTAAAACAATGAACATTTATGATTAGGCATTATTGGAACAATAGAAGAAATTTGAATGCATACTGTATATTTGATAATATTGTATCAATTTTATGTGTCTTGGAGGCAATGATGGAAACGTGACTATGTAAGAGAATGTCCTTGTTCTTAAAATATACCTGACAAACTATTTAGGGGTCAGTGTCATAATGTCTACAGATTACTTTCAGACAGTTTAACAAAATAGCTCCTCAAAAATAAAATGAATAAATAAAATGTAGTATAGTCATACAATAGGAGCTCTGGTAGCATAGTGGCTCAGGCACTTGACTGCTAACCAGAAGGCTGGCAGTTCAAACCCACCAGCCACTACTCCTTGGAAGGAAGATGGGGCAATCTACTTCCGTAGTGATACTGCCTAGGAAATCCAAAGAGGGGTTGCTATGAGTTGGGGCCGACTCGACGGCACACAACAACAACAACAACATAGTCATACAATGCAATAGTATATAAGAAATGAAAATGAATGAAATATTGATGCAAGTAACAAAATGGATGAATCTCTTACAAACAACAGTAAATGAAGAATCCAGACATAAAAGTTACATGCTATATGTTTCAGTTATCTATTGCTGTGTGGGAGCTCTAGTGGCTCTAGTGGCCTAAGGCATTTGACTGCTAACCAGAAGGCTGGTGGTTCAAGCCCACCAGCTGCTCCTCAGAAGGAAGGTCAGGCAATCTACTTCCGTAGTGATGTTGTTGTTGTTGTTATATGCCGTCGAGTCGACCCCGACTCATAGCGACCCCTCCTTGGGTTTCCGAGGCGGTATCACTACGGAAGTAGGATTGCCCAACCTTCCTTCCGAGGAGTAGCTGGTGGGTTTGAACCACCAGCCTTCTGGTTAGCAGTCAAGTGCCTTAGACACTATGCTACCAGAGCTCCTTCCGTAGTGATACCACCTTGGAAATCCAGGGAGGGGTCACTATGAGTCAGATCTGACTCAACGGCAGTGTGTTGCATTTGTTATTTATTGCTGTGTAGCAAACCACCCCCAAATTTAGGGGTTTGAGACAAAAGACAGCCATTTATTATCTCTTATGTGTCTGAGGTTGACTGGACTTTAAGAACCATTGATGTAGCCTAGGAACCAAAGCAACAATTTACATAGTGCCTCAAATTACTGTATGGACGTTGGTTATGTTTGCTGGCCGCCTATCAGATTTGTAAGACTATGAAATTTCCGCTGCCTTAAGATCTTGACTTCCCATAATAGAAGCCAGAAAACTCATTCCCCTACCCCTCTTTGAAATGAGGGCTCTTGTTTCACATGTCCCACTAATCGGATTCATCCATCTGAGACTTCAGTTCAAAAATAAGCAATAGGAGGAAATGGGGATCCAACATGTATTCATTTCTCTGGCTTGAGTTGCAGAAGAAGCCACTGGCTTTTGGGGAAGCAGTGCTTAAAAGGAAAAAAAATTTAAAAAGGTAATATTCCTGGTACAGAAGTGGCTTTGGAGCAGTCTTCAGTAGTGGTTTCAGTTCAGTTCCTAACAATAAAGCAAACAGCAACGTCTAAAAGAGATGGTGCCTGTTCTGTGGGTAGTCGGGGCCTTTTATCTACACAAATGAGCCTCCAGTGTACTGTGCCAGCATTTCCACCTAAAGGCTAATTCTGAACTCACTAATGAGAGAATCAGAAAGACTACAAGAGACTTGATTCAAAATGTGTTTGAAAAACAGGTATTATGTAGTCGATAGCAAAGAGTCCTGGTGGCACAATGTTAAGCATCTGGCGGCTAACCAAAAGGTAGACAATTTGAACCCACTAGCCACCTGGTGGGAGAAAGATGGGGCAGTCTGCTTCCATAAAGATTTACAGTTTTGGAAACCCTATGGGGCAGTTCTACTCTGTTCTACAGGGTTACTATGAGTCAGAATGGACTCAACTGCAACAGGTTTGGTTTTGCTTTTATGCAGTCAATCAGGAAAGAGTGCTATGTTAGATTCAAAATGGTTAATGTACTACAGGACAATAAAACCATAAACCATAACCTTGGTGTTATCATCTCTACCAGGAAAAAAAAAAAAAGCAAAAGCCATCATACCTTATCATCTTTCTGCATATTAATTTCTAATTGTACAGGAAGCTGGGTTCTTTTAAGCCAAGTAATAATTCCTAAATTCAGAGTTTGATTAAGCAAGAATATGAGAAAATACTCAAGTATGACATTAAATGATCAAGCAAGCACAATTTTGCCTTATTTCTAATTTTTGGAATTTTTTTCTACACAGTTCCTCCTTTTGGTAATTTCCCACTTCTAAGGTACAGAATGAACTATGTAATATGATTTTTCAGAAATGTTCTAATTAAGTATCATGAATTTGATAATCTCTTCTAGTTGGCCTGTTTTAACAGTAATATATAGACTTCCTAGTGTAGTTAACAAAACAAGGATCTTATGATACTAAGGCTAGAGAATTAACATCTGTCTGGAAGAGACCCATAGATCATAATTTTAATCACATATATCATAACCAGAAATATTTTTATCCTCACTATTTGTTCATCTGTTCTGAGAATCTCCCCCAACTCATCTCCTCAGAGTTTTCTTTCCAGTGCCTATAACTGTGTGGATGAAATTCCTTTTTATCTGGGATGCCTAAAGTCCACTAATTATCCTGGGTTGTCGGAAGTAATATCTTTTCCCACCTGTCTGGTTGGGACTCAGTAAGCTAGGACCGGTGTCCTAGGAGGACTTTGTAGGCCTTATTTCCACATATGACCTTCAGTCCTTGCTCTTTGATAGTGACTTATCATACCCAGTTAAATGAGATTTTCCTTTAAATGTGACATTTCTGGGATGCTAATGGTTCCAAATTTGTAGATAAAGGGACTATTAAACATTGCAAATTTCTACATTGGCATAAAGAATAAGGCAATTCATAAAAGGCCTTTTGTATAATATTTACAGAAAAGAACAATCACTGTGTGTCATATTTTCTATAGAATCACCAATGGTGCTGTCTACAAAAATGTTTGATTGCTTATGGATGTATGGTATTTATAAAAAGCAAATTTTCACCCATTTTCCTTTAACAAAGAATAGCTGAGATTTTTCTAAACTTAAAATATTGTTAAAGCATTTGATAGAATTTCAATCAATGGGATCATCATCATCCTTAATTTCCCCTAAGTATGCATTACTTTGTCATCTATATTATGATTGCCTGCAGGATATTTATTTCTGAGTTCTGAGGTTCTATTGGAACAAGAACCGAAAGAACATTTGGTTTCAGTTTCCACAAGTGAAGCTAAAATAGAAGTCTATACGTAGATAAATAAAATGTTTTTTTATATGTCCAGTATAAAATAGAACATTTAAAACAATATCTATAATATGCTAAAACAAATAATAACTAGGGAGCTAATCATAACTAATTATTGGTTAATAATTTCATCCAGTCCTTTTTCTTGTTCCATTCATCTTGAACTAGCAGAGTACATTAAAGGA
>NW_006922902.1:3946-7520 GCF_000298275.1 Orycteropus afer afer | reverse complement strand
GGGGCAATCTACTTCCGTAGTGATACCGCCTCGGAAACCCAAGTAGGGGTCACTATGAGCCGGCCGACTCGATGGCACATTACAACAACAACAAACTAACTTTAGTTTCTAACTTGAAACTAAATACATTCCCGGAGGCCACCTTTCAGCCAAATAGTGGATGGGACTATAAAGCAAACAATAAAACCCGAGAAAAACTGAGTTCCTTAGAACAATCAACTATATGAGATCAAAGGGGCAACCTTTGCCCAAACCTAAAGATGAGAAGACAGGGTGGGACAGGGAAACTGGACGAATGGAAACAGGAACCCAGGGAGGAAGTAAGGAGAAAAATGACGCACTGCAGGGATTGCAACCAATGTCATGGAACAGTTTGTGTATGAACTATGATTAGAAAACTAATTTGCTATGTAAACTTTCACCTAAAGCACAATTTAAAACTACATATATTTTTTTCTTTTTTTAAAAAAAGAAGGTAGATAAAGAAAATAAATGAAACCCAAAGGAAATAAAAATAATAAAGATAAGACTGGGAACCCATAAAATGAACAAGCAATAGAAGAAAGACAATAAAATCAGAAGTTTGTTTTTTTTGTTTTTTTTTTTTAAAAAAGATAAATAAAATTGATTAATCTATAGCTACACTCATTTTTTAAAAAAAGAAAATAAATAAAGTTGATTTTTAAATACAAAAAATTAAAAATAAATAAAAGGTAGAAACATATATGTGATACACACACACACATTTTTTTTTCCATGCCAAATACACCTAATTCTAGAATCCTTTATTTTATAAAGTGAAAGATTAAACCTTTGGTGCTACCTAGTGGCCAGCTGAAAAAACAAAGATTTGGAGGGATATAAAAGATTCTGAATTTAGTATCTGGCCTTGAAGAAGGCAATAACAACAACAACAACGTTTGCAGGAAGCTGCTCACTTAATTAAGATAAATGCACAGATATCTGAGAGTATGCAATGGTTGTAGCTTTTGCTGCCTAAATATCCAGAATGGCAATACACATCTTAAAATATACACAACAGAGGGTGACATAGTATTTAGGTCTCTCAAAAGCAAGGAGATTATGATATCTGGTTTAAAAGTGATTGGAAAACATGAAAATATCAGCACAAAAGCATTAAAAGTTATCCGGCTATTGAGTGACAGTGTTTTGATAAGAAATTTCTCTGCTATCTGGAAAGATTACACTAAAGGGGGGGGGATATTTTAATTACCTCTCTTTAAGAGTAGAATGGGTTTCCAAGACAAAATCTGAATTATCAGTTCTTTCCTTTTTGGCTTATTCATTTAATATACCAATTTGTGTGTGATTTAAACATACAGAAATAAAATAACAGTTATATGACTATTATTAGGTAAAGCTTTCAACTTTAATTTTAAAACGTAGTTAATCATATTAATACAATATGCTAACGTCTATACCACACTGAATTTATCACCTAAATTTGAGCTTTGCAAAAAAGTAAATATGGACAAAAGTTTATACAATAAAGCGTTATGCTTTTAAAAATAGTTATTTTTCTATTTGTCTGTATGAATTATTGGTATTTCTTTAGCAATGTTGTGGTAATCAAATCATTGAATCACTCCCATGGCTTAACTCTTAGCCAAACAATAGACAGGTCTACAAGCTGAACACCTACACCAGGGAGAAGCACTCCTTAAAACAATGCACCATGGGAGATCAGAAGAAGGGCAGCATTTGCACAAGGAGAAAAGTAGGGAGGCAGGAGTACATGGGCAAGAAGGACACAGGGAAAGGGTAACCACAGGAAGGAAGTGGGAGGTAAGTAAACTTTTACACTGTGGGGATGTAATCGGTGTCACAAAATAAAATGTGTATGAATTGCTAATGTAAAATGAATCTGCTTTGTAAAATTTCATTCAAATCACAGCAAAAAGTTAAAAATAAATAAAATAAATAAATAAAACAAAGTCATTTATTAATTGATTCAATTTAATATTAGTCTAAAATCATGAAAGAATTTAGGTTGACAGTGCTTTTTACAAGCAGTGCAAGCAGAGTAAGTCAAATGACTTGAAGTATTGTCTAAAGTTGATAACAGCCAATAATTTAAAAAATAAAAGCACCTCTTATGATAACTCAATTATATTAAGTACATATGTTTACATGTAAGTCTGCTTCCCAGAAACTGAAGTAGTAAATAAGTCTAATGATGGAGAAACAAACCCTTTTTAGAAGTCTTGTTTCCAATTTTTTGTATCTAACACAATGGAAAGAAGACCTAATCAAGTTGTCAGCTGTTACATCATTTAAATAATTTTTTATGATAGTTCATTATGTGATTTGGGAAATAAACTTATTCTGAAATTCAAATAATTAAGTAAAATTGCTGTGACAAAATTCCATCTAAAAACATGTGCTTATATATGTTAAAGGAAAATTCAAAATAAATCTTTATAGAAGTAAATTGTCTCTTCTTCCTACCATGGAACAGCTGGTGGGTTTAAACTACAGACCTTCTGGTTAATAGCCAAATGCCTTATCCATTATGCCATGAAAGCTCCTTGAAACTCTCTCATTCTGAAATAATAACAGATCTATCAAACTAATTGAAGAAAAGACCCCATCTATCTCAATAAAAGAATTATTGCCAATATAATTTTGCTTTTATGATTAATAATTTTTTATCAAAATTTGTAATAAATTTATACTTTTTTGATCTGTTATATACTATCCCTTACTGCAATAATAAATCAAATGAAAGAAAATATTTTAACCCTTAGAACTTTATGGTCAGAGGAAATTTAAAGTTATATTCACATTGTTGTTGCAGAGATGTATGATATGAGTATCAACAACAGAAAAAAATTGCAAGTATAAATTTGGTATAAAATCCTGTTCGGCAAGTTGAATAAAAAATTTTAAAAAGAGAAACAATGTAAAATGTCTAAAGGTTATATTGATGAAACAAATGATGACATGTATAAAATCTTGAATACATTTTTTAAATGATGTAACTGTTTTATTTTAAAAATATGGTATTTACTACCCTGGCTGCTAACCAAAAGTTTGGTGGTTCAAATCCACCAGTCACTCTATGGGACAAAAATGTGGCAGTCTGCTTCTGTAAAGACTTCTGCCTTGGAAACTCTATGTGGCAATTCTACTCCGTCCTATAGGGTCACTATGAGTTGGCATTAATGCGATGGCAGTGGGTTTGGTTTTGGCTTTTGCATATTTTTGGACTTAGGATAAAAATTTAGTTGTCAATTTAAAAACATATGAAGAAAATATTTCTGCTTCTAGGAAAATACAGGAAGTGTACTTTTCCCTATTCCTCCTGCTATGTACAATTAAAAGAGCTGGAAATTATGAGAAGACGGACCAGCTAAGGTTCTCAGGGCCCAAGAAAGACATGGTGCCAAGTTCCCTTTGTTTTCTTTTTGCCTCATAAATCCCAGATTTAGAGCTGAAGAAGCCAGGAAACTGAAATGCCAGCAGGCACAAGGAAAGCTCCAACAAAAGCCTGTTCTCTCTCTCTCTCTTCCGCTCTCTCTCTCTAGTCAAAGATCTCTCTCTCTCTCTCTCT
>NW_006922902.1:2814-3646 GCF_000298275.1 Orycteropus afer afer | reverse complement strand
TTCCGAGGAGTGGCTGGTGGGTTTGAACTGCCAGCCTTCTGGTTAGCAGTCAAGTGCCTTAGCCACTATGCTACCAGAGGACACCTAGTAGGGAGATAAATTCCCACCCCAATACTGCAGTAACGAGGACCCCCTGCTTCAGGTGCCAATGGAGGCTGAGAGGAGAACCTGAACTTCTACCATTATCTGGCATTAATGAGGTTCATCCTTCCCACTCCTGTTGGAAAGGTATCAAAAGAAACTGACTATACATATGACCCAGAGTTTCATAATATAATACCCAAAATGTCCAAGTTTCAAGTAAAAATCACTCATCATATCAAGATCCAGGATGATCTCAAACTAAATGAAAAAGTACAGTGAATGATGACAAAACCAAAATTACAGAAATGCTAGAATTAGCTGGCAACAATTTTAATGCTGCTATCATAAAATAAAGAACACTGGTAGTACAGTGGTTAAGCACTTGGCTGTTAATTGAAAGGCTGGCAGTTCACACCCATCAGCTGCTTTGCTGGAGAAAGATGTGGTAGTCTGCTTCTTTAAAAATGTACAACCTTACAACTCTATGGGGTTGTTCTACTCTGTCCTACAGGTTCAGTATGAGTTGGAATTGACTTGATGGCAACGGGTTTGGTTTGGTTTGGTTATCATAAAAATGCTTCAGTGAGAAGTTACAAACATTAAAACAAATGAGAAAAACAGAAAGTCTCAAAAAGACATAAAGAAAAAATACATGGAAACTTAGAACTGGAGAATATAACAACCAAAACAAAAAGCTAAATGGATGGGCTCAACAGCAGAATGGAGGGGACAGAGAAAAGATCTGTGG
>NW_006922902.1:0-1314 GCF_000298275.1 Orycteropus afer afer | reverse complement strand
GGAAGTAGATTGCCCAGTCTTCCTTCTGAGGAGTGGCTGATAGGTTTGAACCACCAGCCTTCTGGTTAGTAGTTGAATGCCTTAAGCACTGAACCACCAGAGCTCCCCCAGCAAGGTTACTCCTAGGTATATGTGGTAGTTAAGTTATACGTCAACTTGACTGGGCCTAGTTTAGAGTGGCTGGGCAGCTGGACAATGTAGTTATTCCCCATGATGAGACTGGTAATCAACTCCATGGTGGAGTCTACTGGAACAGCTGAGTAGCTGCCTTAGGGATGTGGTCTGTTTTCAGTATATAAGGAGAAGTTTTGAGAAAGGTATTGGCAGCTTCATGGCATTCTTGGACTCTGCATTTAGCCAAGTCTTCATTCAGCAGCCTGCCATGACCTGCTCATCTTGGGACATTTTCTGGACTTGAACTAGTGGCCTGTCATGTTGTTTGATAATCTTGGGACTGTGCCTTTTTACTTGTCAATCATAGGTTTGCCATACTCAGCAGCCAGCAGCTGCCTGAGTTAAGAAAAGCTTCCACACACAATGTTTCTACAAGTGTATTTGTATGTTCTGTAAGAATTCCCAGGTATATAGTACAGCTGACAAGGGGCAAGGTTGTAGTCACTTCTTAGCCACAGCCATCTACCCAGAGGGAGTGAGCAGTTGGACCTGTGGGCTTGGGATCATAGTCACAGGGGACATCAAGCTCAATTGGCATAACATACTACACAAAAAACTGTTCCACATCTTACTTTGGCAAGGAGCAACTAGTATCTTAAAAGCTTGCAAGCAGCCATCTAGATGTAACAACAGGTCTCTCCTCATCCAGAGCAAAGAAGAATGAAAAAAACCAGACACATGGAAACAATTAGTCCAAGCGACTGGTACACCATGTGAACCTCAGTCTATACGACCATGGGACCAGAACTAGATGGTGTCTGGCTACCACTGTCAACCACTTAGAGGGGGATCTCTGTAGGAGATCCTAGATAGAGTAGAAGAATAATGTGGAACAAAACTCAAAATCATTTTTAAAAAAAAAAAGAAAAAGGACTAGGTTTGCTGGTCTAATAGAGCCTGATGGAACAATTGATACGATGGCCCCTAGTTGTTGCCCTTTAGGTCTGGAATTGAACCTACTCCTGTGGCTTCCAGCCAAGTGAAAGACAGGCATATGAACTGAACATTTACATTAGCTAGATACACTCCTTGGAGAGATAATTCATGGGAGAATAGAAGGGCTGTGTATGCACAGGGAGACAGCTGGGAGGAGGGGGCAAGGATGCATGGGAGGAAAGGACACAGGGAAGAGGTAACTAT
>NW_006922901.1:128215-140102 GCF_000298275.1 Orycteropus afer afer | reverse complement strand
TTTTTTCTCTACCTGCTGAAAGCACAGATTCCTAGGAAATTTTCCTGTCTATTTTTCTATCGTTTCAACCTCTGTGGGAGGGAAATAGATCTTAGATCTTACATGAGTTTAGGATTTTGAAACTTACATCATGGTAAATTATTATATTGATTTTTTTTTTTTTTTTTTTTTGGTAGCCTAAACAAAAACAAAAATCTTTTTTTATTACGACTAGAAATGCATTGTTAGCAATGGTGATGTTAGGTCCTATAAAGAATGAAACATTGCCCTATCCTGCACCATCCTTTCAATCATTGCTATGCTTGACCTCATCATTGCAGCCACTGTCAATCCATTTGTTGAAGGTCTTCTTCCCTCTACTTCACCAAGAATGGTAGCCTTCTCCAGGAAAGGGTCTCTTCTAAAACAAGACTGAAAAAGGTGAGACACGTGTGGCCTTTCTTGCTTCTAAGGAGAATTCCAGCTACACTTCCCCCTGGAAAGATTTGTTCCTTTTTCTGGCAGTCCACAGTGTTTTCAGTATTCTTCCTCAATACCACAATTCAAAGGCATCAAGTCTTCTTTGGTTTCTATTGTCCAGTTTTCAAATTCCTATGATGTGATTGAAAAGACCCCGGCTTGGGTTAGCCACACCTAAGGCTTAAAGAGACGTCTTTGGTCTTTAGCACTGCACCTAGCTCTTTTTACAGCAGATTTGCCTAGTGCACTAGAACATCTGATTGCTTGACTGATGCTTGCTTGAGGGTTGATTGTGGATCCAAGTAAAATGAAATCTGACAATTGCAATCATTTCTCCATTTATCATGATGTTGCTTACTGGCCCAGTTTTGAGGATATTTGTTTTCTTTATGTTGAGATACAATCCCTAGAAAAGACTATAGTTTTTGATCTTCATCAGTAAGCATTTCAAGTCTTCTTCACTTTCAGGAAGTAAGTTTGAGCCATCTCCATATTAAAGGTTGTTAATGACTCTTCCTCTAATCCTGATACCATGTTCCTCTTCATATAGTCCAGCTTCTTGGATTGCTTGCCCAGCATATAGTCTGAATACATATGGTGAAAAGATATAATCCTGACACATGCCCTTCTTGATATTAAAACATTCAGTATTCTTTTGTTCTGTTCAAAGGACAACCTCTTAATCTATGTAACCGTTCCTCATGAATGTAATTAAGTGTTCTGGAATTTCCATTTTTCAAAATGTCATCTATAATTTGTTATCTAAATATAGTCAGATATCTTTGCACAGGCAATAGAACACAGATAAAAATCTTTCTGGTACTGTTAGCTTCCAGCCAAGATCCATCTGACATCAGCAATAATGTCACTCATTCCACATCCTCTTCTGAATCTAGCTTGTGTTTGTGGAATTTCCCTGTCAATAAACCGCTGCTAACATTTTAAAATTATCTTCAGCTAAATTTTACTAATATGTGATATTAGTGATATTGTTTGATAATTTCCACATGCTATAGGATAACCTTTCTTTTGAAAAGACACAAATATCAATCTCTTCCAGTCGTTTACCAGGTAGCTGTCTTCCAAATTTCCTGTCATAGACGAGTAGGTGCCTCCAGAGCTTTATCTTTTGTTGAAACACATCAATGGATAATTGGTCAATTCCTGGAAACTTGTTTTTCACCAATTCCTTCAGTACACCTTTTAATTCTTCCTTAAATGGCATTGGTTCTTGATCATATGCTACCTACTGAAATTACTGAAGGTTGACAAATTATTTTTGGTTCAGTGACTAAGTGTATTCCTTTCATCTTCTTTTGATGTTTCCTGCTTTATTCAATATTTCGCCCATCAAATCCTTCAATATTAAAAGTCCCAGACTTGACTTTTTTCATCAGTTTTTTTTTTTCATCTTGAGAAAAAGCAAGCATGTTCTTCCCTTTTGGTTTTCTAATTCCAGGTCTTTGCACATTTCACTAAAATACATCACTCTGTCTTCTTGAGCTGCCCTTTGAAATCTTCAGTTCAGCTTTTTTGTTTCAACGTTTCTTCCATTAGCTTTAGCTGCTCCTCCTTCAAGAGCAAATTTCAGAGTCTCTTTTGGCATCCATTTTGTCTCTGCCTTTCCTGTCTTTTTAATGACCTTTTGCTTTCTTCATGTATGATGTTCTGGATGTCATCTTACAACTAGTTTTCTCTTTGGTCACTGGTGTTCAATGCATCAAATCTATTTCAGATGTTCTCTAAATTCAGGTGAGCTATATTTTGGCTCTCTTGGACTTATTTCCCTTCTGCTTCAGTTTGACTTGCATATGAGCAACTGATCATTTATTCCACAGTGTCCTCCTGGTCTTATTTTGATTGATGATATGGAGCTTCTTTATTCTCTCTTTCCACAGGTGTAGTTGATTTGATTTCCTTATATTTCATCTGGTGAGGTCCACATGTAGCAGATGTAGTTGATTTGATTTCTTTGTATTTCATCTGGTGAGAGCTACATGTAGAATAATTTAGGTTGTTGAAAAATGGTATTTTGAATGGATAAGTTGTTGGTCTTGAAAAATTCTATCATACAATCTCCAGTGTCATTTCTACCACTAGGCCATGTTTTCAACCACTGATGTTTCCTCTTTGTTTCTAATATGTGCATTCCAATCACCAGCAATTATCAATACATCTTGATTGCATGTTGGGTCACATGTTGGTAAAAATCTTCAGTTTCTTCATCTTTGGCCTTAATGGTTGGTAAGTAAATTGGAACAATTTTCATATTAACTGTTTTTCCTTGTAGGTGTATGGAAATTATCCTATCACTGACAGCATTATACTTCAGGATATATATTGGATTGTTCTTTTTGAGGATGACACCATTCCTCTTCAATTTGTCATTCCCTGCACAGTAGACCATATGATTGTCCAATTAAAAATGGACAATAGCCGTCCATATCAGCTAACTAATGTCTAGGATATCAGTTTTTTGCATCTATTTCACTTTTGACAACTTCCCATTTTCCTACATTCATACTTCGTACATTCTGTGTTTGATTATTAATGAATATTTGTAGCTGTTTCTTCCCATTTTGAGTTGTGGTCCATCAGTGAACGAAAGTTCCCAATGCTTTACTCCATGCACATCATTAAGTTCAACACTCCTTTGAAGAGGCAGCTCTTCCCAAGTCATATTTTAAGTGCCTTCAGATCTAAGGAGCTCATCTTCTGCGACTGTATCTTACAATATTTCGCAAGTCTTCATAAAGCTTTTCTAGTAATACATCAGACAGTTTTTTAATGTTAATGGCTCCATCCTTCTTTCCAGTCTGTCTTAGTCAGGAAGTTCCCCTGAAACCTGTCCACAATGGTTGAACCTGCTGGTATTCAAAATACCACTGGCATAGCCTCCAGCCTCATGGTAACATGCAAGCCACTACAGTCTGACCAACTGAAAGACAAGTGGTGGTTGGCTAGCGTAATGCTTGAGAAATGTTATACAAACAATGCTTCCAAAATTTGTCACAAAGTTCCACATGGCAGTTGTTGCCATATTCCTACAGAATTGAAATTTACTCAAGTGCATTTCCTAAGAAAATAACAATATCCTAAATGACTGAAAAGCCAGTATTATATCATAAACACTTAAAGTTATCAATTCAGTTAAGTTTATCAAAATTATATTCAATTCTGTACCCTTGAACCAACTTATAATGTCTTATAAACAGTTAAGAGATTCACAGAATAGGACAATACACTTAAGAAATTGACACAGAGTTTGTGTAAGGGATCTGACAGCTCTCTACAGTGACCAGAGGTGGGATTTATTTGTGCTGCAATCCATGTTATGTTTTCCTTTAAGAAAAGTCATAAAATGAATGGTAGAAGCTGTATAAGATAAGACCTTAACTCACTGTAAAAATTATAAGAACTAAGAAGGGGAGATTCTTCTTTTTTCACTTAACTTGCATAAGAATCACAAAGGGTAAATTTAATCTAAATTTGATTATTTACCCAGAGTTATAAGGCAACTAAACATTAAAGTTCACACACAGAGCCTCAGATGCATGATAGCCAAGCCCACTTTTTTTTTTCTTTTTACTTCTTTTGTCAGAGCTGACCTAGACATGTGTGGGAACTTGGGGAGTATGTATGGACATGTTTGGATAGGACACTGTGTCAAATGGCCTTTTCCTTTCCCTTTCAAATGAAATGTACTATAGAAGAGTTATAGATCAGAACCAACACTAGGAGTTGTCACAGAGAGCAAAAAATGTGAACTAAAATGAAGAAATAGCTGTAAGTTATAGAGATAATGTTTTAAAGAACACATGTAATGTGTGGACATCAAGGCAACTCTTGATTTCCTTTGCTCTACAATCTGGCTTCGGAGTTGGTGTTCCTCATGGCCAGCTGGGTGACTCTTCCTCTGATGGCTTTGTACTATTGGGGAGAATATTATGAGCAACAGCAGCATGTTTCTTGCACATGACCAGCACTTCCAGCTCTCCCAGGAAATTTCAAAAGCCGGTAAGCAACATTTACTTTGTTATCTTCTGGTTCCCATAATTAATTCTGAGCATCAATAACTTGCCTTTGAACTGTCCCTTCATCTATTATCTATCAGTGCCTCTACTTCTCTGACAACTCTACTTAATTGATGCTAGATTGATCGATGCTAGATTAACTTCTTGTTTCTTAAAATTCATGAGTTGTCCCATGACAGTCATGGTGTTTCCTTAGGAAGTAGGGCCAGACAGGAGGTAAACATGGGGTTACTTTCTAATAAGTCCATTCACATTGCATGTAATTACTTCCAGAAATGGAATTTATGATATTTGTTACCTTTATCTTCACATTTCTAAGTATATTTTTATTTTTCTATTTGTTTTAGATGTAATTTCATACATGGATATGGAGTATTAATATCAGTTGGGAGAGTAAACTGTGAGGCAAGGTCACTAGCCATAATCTTGGACATATGTAGAAATAAATGAATCTGTTAAGTGACTTCATTTAGGGGTGAATTATAAAAACTCAATCAATATATGTGATCAGACCAAGAAATGCAATCCAATAATATATTCCACCATTATTTTTCCACTGGCTGATCTAATGTATTTATGTTAATCAGCAACCAAGGATGCACTCAGTGTGCACTGAACAATTGTCATGTGTTCACCTCTGTAACTCCTGCTCACGCAGTGGTTAAAATGTTCAACAGATTACCAAAATACTGGTGGTTAAAACCCACCAGCTTTCCGAGGGACAAAGATATGATAATCTATTTCTGTAAATACGTACAGACTTGAAAACCCTATGGAGCATTTATGTGAGTTCCAGTGGTGTAGTGCCTGAGGCTTTTTGACTACTAACCATAAGTTTGGTGGTTCAAACCTATCAGCAACTCCATGGAAGGAAGTCTGGGCAATCTACTTCCATAAAAACTTACCACCTATGAAACTCAAAGGGGGACACTATGATTTAGAATATACTTGATGGCAGTAAGTTTGGTTTTTGGTTTTCCTATGTGATTACCAAGAATTGAACCAAAGGTGTTTTTGGTTTCATCACTGTATGAGTATGCCTCACCATTATTCCAACAAAAGAGAAGTAAAATCTAAATGAAAATAATTTAATAACTTAAAGTAATAACAAGACTAGGTTGATTCTGCTGTTGTATATTTGTAATATTGAAGCTATGTATTCTTAAAATAAAGAAAAAAAGTAATAATTAATAATACACTATAATAGGATCTCTGGTGGTATAGTGCCTAAGGCATTTGACTGCTAACCAGAAGGCTAGCAGTTCAAACCCACCAGCCACTCCTCAGAAGGAAGGTTGGGCAATCTACTTCCCCAGTTATACTGCCTCGGAAACCCAAGACTATTGAGTCGGACCTGACTCAATGGCAGTGAGTTTGTTTTTCTGGTTTATAATGCTGATGTTTGACCAGAAAGTTAATACCCATTTTCCCCCACTATCAAGAAGTAGAATTTTCCTATGAAACTTTTCCTAAACTAAAAAGCAAATAAGCAATTGTCATTAATTTATATGGGGAAAATATTCAAGTGTTCCCATACCTCAAATCTAACCTACTGAATCATACCAAATAGCCCATAAAATCTAATAAAACATTAGCATGTAGTTTTCACAGACACAGTTCAAAGCTATGGTGTCTTGATGCTGAGATGCTGAGTGTAGTTCCAAGGAAGGAGCTTGGTTATACCACTGTCAATGCTCCAGGTGTGTACAACCTCTTTAAAGGCTCAGCCAGCTTCAAAATTAATGGTGAATATTAGTTTCATTATTTGCCTGCCTTTTTTCCTAAAAGCAAAAATCCTTCTTCAATTTCCTTTAGTTAATGAACAAAGGTACCAATATAGGTCTTTCATAAAACTGAAGTGGTATAAAACAAACTTTCAAAAATTGAGGGATATCTGTATAACAGTATTGAACTTGTTTGGAAATTATGTTATTTTTTTTAAAAAAGCTACTTATTATTTTGCCAGCAGAAATTTATAAATATACCTGTTCTAAAATATTTCTTGATAAAGCCCCATTAATGTTTATATCTATCTACCTATGTGTAATTATACCAAAAAAAAAAAAAAAACTCTCACTGCTGTCAAATTGACTGCTACTCATAACGACCCATCCTTGTGTTTCTGAAGGAGTGGATTGCCCAGTCTTCTTTCCAAGAAGTGGCTGGTGGGTTTGAACCACTATAGTTCCATTATTTATTGAAAAACAAAACTAACATCTTTGCAGTTGATGGAACATAAATGAAATCAGGATAAAAAGTCAATCTGCAAATAGTTGATTGATGTCAGTTCTAGCTAATCTTCATCTTTGTACTTATCCAACCTGGTTTTCACATGGAAGAGCCTTATTATTATATTTTCCTGACAGTTGAATGTAGGATATATGACAACTGATTTTAAGCAATGGTAGTGCTCCCTGTCCTCTATCACACTCAGAGGTAAATTTTATAGCATTGTAACGTCATTAACAATGACTGGGGCTTTCCCAGACAAGAACATGTAATGCTATTCCACTAATTACCTTTTTCATGTCTTTCACTAAAGTTTTATGATTTCATACCATAAAGCACTGAGCAACTTTTGTTTTATCTATTCCTGTATATTGCATATCTTCTGTTGCTAACTTATAGAAATGAAATTGATTTTGTATATTGATTTATTTACCTGTAAATATTGTCCACATTTTCAGTATTTAAATATTTCTTTTGAAAATTGTAAAGTATCTAATTTCCTTGGTTTGCCATGTAGACATTAATCAACCAAACAGTCTTCAAGTAATAAAAATATGGTTTCTTTCCAATATTTATACTTCATGTAAATTACACTAGAATATATTTCAATGGAAATATTATATAATAGATCACTTTTTTTTGACATATTCTATATCTTAACAAATGTGCTTTTAGCATTTCAAATATATGGACTATTTTTGTGTAAATTGTTATAAATATCAATTACCAAGTTGTGGCTATTTCTGTTCTACTTCACATTTTTTAAGTGTTATTTCCATGCATGATTATTGAATTTTAGTCACATCTTTTTTTGCCAGAATTTCTGGATATCATTTTTTTTTTTTGTTTTATTTTGTTTCTTAATTCTCTTCTTTAGTATATAAAATATACTTAACTAGTTTCTCTTAATACACAAAGCTTACATGTCTGCAATATCTAAATTAATTGTGTTGTGTTAGCTTCTTTATCTGTTTAAGACAGTTAAATCTATGCTTCTAAGACTATCGTGTTTAAATAGGTATGACTGGCATTAGAACCCTATGCCATTGATACCTCTTCATTACCAATGGAATACCCTGGACATAAGGAGATATAAAGAGAGATGTTTATTCTAATATTGTCTGAAATATAAATTATTAAAATTGATATAATTGTACATCAAGAGAATAAAGAATAAGAAATAAGTATATTGCAATATTAGAGATGCTAAAGTAATCACATCTCTTGAAATTTACATTGATTCCTAGTCATATGTGCAAACACACACACACACATATTTGTCTCTGCTGCTAGCTGAAAATTTAGTGATTTAAACTTACCCAAAGGGGTGTTGGAAGATAGGCCTGGCAATTTGCTTCTGAAAGGTCACAGCCTTGAAAACTTAATGAAACAGTTTTACTATGCATGTGTAGGAGTCACCAAGAGTTATAATCAATTTGATTCCAACACAGAACATATAAATAGTTTGTAATATTGTGGCTTGTGTGTTGCTGTGAGGCTGGAAGGTAGCCACCAGTATTTCAAATACCAGCAGGATCACTGGCAGTGAACAAACTTCAGCAGAGCTTCCCGACCAAGAGATTCTTGGAAGAAGGATGAAGCTCTCCACTTGTAAAAGAATTAGCCAGTGAAAACCACATGAATAGCAGTGAAATACTGTCTGACAAATGACTGTAAAACTTTATTAATAGCCCTGAAACATTGTCTGATATAGTGCCAGAAGATGAGCCTCTCAAGACAGAAGGCACTCAAAATACCACTGAGGAAAACCTACCTCCTGAAAGTAGGGTTGACCATAATGACATGGATGCAATAACTCTAGGGACTTCCATTTGCTTATGGGGCATAACTCAAAATCAGCAGGCACAGCTACACTATCCATTAATAACTGGAATGTGGACTGTACAAAGTATGAATGTAGGAAAGTTGGAAATTGTCAAAAATGAAATGGAACATATAAAGATCCACATCCTAGGCATTTGTGAACTGAAATGAACTGGTTTTGGCAATTTTTAATCAGACAACTACATGATCTACAATCCTGGGAACGACAAATTCGGAGAAATGGTGTCACATTCATCATCACAAAGAATATTTGAAACAAATGTTTCAAATTTGGGTGAAGAGAAGGGCAATTTACCAAATGTGAGTGATCAACATGGTGGTATTGAGGAAGTGGAAGACATAGAGAGGTACATGGGAGGTGCAGACAACAAAGATGAACCCTTTTGCACATACAGTACTGCATTGTCAGTGAAGGTAAACATGGGTATATGGGTGGATAGATGAGTGGACCAGCTGAACTATTAGTTATGTCTATGAAGCAGGGAGTGTACACAAGACCATTTATAGGGTTGGCAGACAATGGTTCTACAAGTGTATTTGTATGTTCTGTAAGAATTCCCAAGGGCATAGTAGAGTTGTCAAGGGACAAGGTTGTAGTCACTTCTTGGTGACAGCCAGCTACCCAGAGGGGCCGAGTAATTAAACCTGTGGGCTTGAGACCATAGTCACAGGGGACATCAAGCTCAATTGGCATAACATACTGCACAAAACATTGTTCCACCTCCTACTTCAGCAAGTAGCAATTGTGATCTTAAAAGCCTGCATGCAGCCATCTAGATGCAATGATGGGTCTCTCCTTATTCAGAGCAAAGAAGAATGAAGAAAACCAAAGATTCATGGAAACAATTAGTCCTTGCAATTTGTACATTATGCTATCCTCAGCCTGTATGACTATGAGATCAGAAGAACTAGATAGTGCCTGACTACCACTGTCAGCCACTTGGAGGGGGATCTATGTAGGAGATCCTGGATAGAGAGCGAGAAACTGTGGAACAAAACTCAAAATCATTTGGGGGAAAAAAAAAAAAGAGGACCAGGTTTGCTGGTCCGATAGAGCCTGGTGTAGCCACTGAGACTATTGTCCCTAGCTGCTCTTCATGTCTGGAATTGAACCCACACCTGTGGCTTCTAGCCAACCAAAAGACAGGCATAAGAGTTGTACATGTACCTGAGGTAGATAACCTCCTTGGAGAGAACAATCATGGGAGAAAGAAGGGGTGTTTATGCACAAGGAGACAGTTCAGGGGGCAAGAGTGCATAGAGGGATGGACATAGGGAAGAGGTAACTATTGGGAGGAAGTGGGAGGGGAGTTGTTGCATTGGGGTAATTGTAGTCAATGTCATGAGACAACGTGTGTGTCAACTACTGTATGGAAAGTGAATTTGCTCTGTAAATTTTCACCCAAATCACAATTAAAAAAAAAAAAAATGAATGTCTCAAGGTCTGTCCTGAAGTACAATGCTGTCAGTGATAGGATAATAGCCATATGCCCACAAGGAAAACCAGTTAATATTACTATTATTCAATTTACACACCAATGTCTAAATCCAAATATGAGTCAAATTTAAGATTTTAACCAATTTTTCTGCAGTCTGAAATTGACCAAAAATGAAATCAACATGTATTGATTATTACTGGTAATGGGAAGGTGGAGAAAGGAAACAAAGACAAACCAACTGTACTTGGAAAATATGGCCTTGGTGATAGAAATGATGCCAGAGATCATATGATAGAGTTTTGCAAGAACAATGACTTATTCATTGCAAATATCTCTTTTTCAAAAACATAAATGGTGGCTATACATGGGGACCTCACCAGATGGAAAACACAGGAATCAGATCAACTACATCTGTAGAAAGAGGCAATGGAGAAGCTCAAAGTCTCCAGCCACACCAAGGCCAGGAGATAAATACGGAACAGACCATCAACTGCTCATATGCAAGTTCATGTTGAAGCAGAAGAAAATTAAACCAAGTCCATGAAAGCCAAAATATGACCTTTCTTGAATTTAGATACATGTGAAGAAGAGATTTGGTGCATACAACACTAATGACTGATAAACAGATGAACTGTGGGATGACATCAAGAACCTCTTATATGAAGAAAGCAAAAAAGTGTTAAAAAGACATCAAAGGACGAGAAGACCAAAGTGTATTTCAAAAGAGATGCTGATAATGGCTGTTGAACAGAGAGTAGCTAAAGCAAACAGAGGAAATGACAAGACAAAAGATTAGAAGATTCCCAACAATGGTTCAAGAAGACAAAGTAAAGTATTAGAATGAAATGTGCAAAGACCTGGAATTAGAAAACCAAAAAAGACACACTCACCATTTCTCAAGAAAAAATTCAAACCTCAGGCTGTAATATTTAAGAATTCTTTGGGCAAAATATTGAATGATGCAGGAAACATCTAAAGAAAATGGAAAGAGTACACAGAGTCACTATACAAAAAAGATTTGGACTGTTTCAGGAGCTTGTGTATGATCAAAAACCACTGATATTGAAGGAAGAAGTCGAAGCCTCACTGAAGGAATTGGCAAAAAACAAGGCTTCAGGAACTGATGGAATACCCATGGAAAAGTTTCAACAAATGGATGTTGCACTGAAGATACTTACATGTCTATGCCAAGAAATTTGGAAGACATCTACCTGGCTAATTGACTGGAAGAGATCTATATTTGTACCCATTCCAGAGAAAGGTGATCCCACAGAATGCAAACATTATCAAATAATATCATTAATATTACATGTAAGCAAAATTATGCTGAAGATATTTCAAAACTGGTTGCAGCAGTATATTGACAGGGGATTTAGAGAAATGTAAGCTGGATTAAGAAGAGGATGTGGAACAAGAGCTATCATTGCTGATATCAGATAGATCTTGGCTGAAAAGAAAGAATACCAGAAAGATGTTTGTGTTTTATTGACTATGCAAAAGCATTCAACTTTGTGGATCATAACAAATTGTAGATAACATTGCAAAGAATAGGACTTCCAGAACACTTAATTGTGCTCATGAGGAACCTGTAGATAGACCAGGAGGCTGTCATTCAAACAGAACAAGGGGATAATGCATGGTTTAAAATCAGGAAGGGAGTGTGTCAGGGTTGGATCCTTTCATCATACTTATTCTATCCCTGTGCTCAGCAAATGATCTGAGAACCTGAACTCTATGATGAAGAACATGGCATCAAAATTAGAGGAAGGTTAATTTACAACTTGTGGTATGCAGTTGACACAACCTTGTTTGCTGAAAGTGCATATGATTTGAAGCACTTACTGATGAAAATCAAAGACTACAGCCCACAGTATGGACTAT
>NW_006922901.1:127202-127717 GCF_000298275.1 Orycteropus afer afer | reverse complement strand
CTTCTGGATGTGAGAATGGCCAGACTTCATCTCATCTACTTTGATCATGTTGCCTGAAGAGACCACTCTCTGGAGAAGGATATCCTGCTTGGTAAAGTGGAGGGTCAGCAAAAAAGGGGAAGACCCAGAATGAGATGGCTTGACACAGTGGCAGCAACAAAGGGCTCAGGTACACAAGGGCTCAAAGATTGTAAGATGGAGCATGATCAGGCAGTGTATCATTCTGTTGTACGTAGGGTGGCTGTAATTGACGTCAACTCGATGACACCTAACAACAACAATAACAATATAAATATAAATGATAAATACAGATATAGATACAGATAAAGCTATATGGTGCTTTGGTTGCATAGTAAGGCATTTGTCTGCTAACAAGAAGGTGTGTGGTTCAAACCCACCAGCTGTTCTGTGGGAGGAAGAGGAGGTAATCTGCTTCAGTAAAGATTTACAGCCTTGGAAGGGGTTGCTATGAATCTGACTTTACTTGATGACAGGGGGTTAGTTTATGTGTGTGT
>NW_006922901.1:116620-124012 GCF_000298275.1 Orycteropus afer afer | reverse complement strand
GCAGTGTTTCGTTCTGCTGTGCATGGGGTCGCTATGAGTCGGAAACGACTCGACGGCACTTAACAACAACAAAAACATATTTAAAAAAAAAGAAAAAGATTGGAATAGTGCTGTGTTTCTCTGGAAAACAGAGACAGGAAGTGCTACAAGGAAGTGTGACCAAGGGGTCTATAATTATATATTTATATTTATTTTATATGCAGAAATATATGTATAAGTATATAAATATGAGATGATGCATAATGCAGCCATTGTCTGGGGGCACATAGTGGTTGTAGAGGTATTTTTTAAGTAATTTTTTTTTAAAAAAATGAAGTTCAGACATAAAATAAGTATTATATCATGAAATATTATTGCAGTTTTATGTGTCTTCCATTCTTTAATAAACTTCTTTGAGATTTTATCTCAATTGCAGGAGAGGGAAAGATTACTAATTTAAAGTAGTTTTTTTTTTTTTTTTTAATTAATGACACTAATAGTTTCCAGTAAACTGCATGTAAATTAACAAAATTGTCCCAAGTTTCAGTTTTACCCACTTTGTTTTTTTGAGCTTCTTGTACAATCGTTCAAACCTTGAAAATAATGCTAAGATGAATTCAATCATATGTCATTTCTGGAGTCAATATGATATCCATGGACATAATACAAAATTCTCTTAGGTTAAATTTATATCATTCAATAAGTTTTTTGAACTAAAATAAAATTTAAAAAATGAAAATGATATTTAAGTGTTTTTTCTTTTTTGATACATGCAGCCATTCTCATTCTTAAATTAGTATCCAAGCTCTGTGACAAAAATTAAAATAGCCTGTGAGTAGCTAGATGGGTTGGCTCTGCACATTTCTCTGTGTTACAATAAAGAAAGGAGAAGAATCTGTACAAAAATGGGCCAAGGGACATTCAGGTGACTGTCAGGATAAATGGCTGAGTCACTGAAACTGAAAAAAATGATGAGTTCTTAGCCTCACGTCATTTCCATTTTAATCTGCCTGAATGAAAATATAACACTGAGACAGAATATGTTCCAAGGAATATACATCTGGGTATTTTATTCCTAGTCAATTGAATTTAATGCTATTTACAGTTTAGAATTTCCAACTGAAAAAGGAAGCTTAGTGATAGTAGCAATGTGGCCGCCAACTTGCTGATGAGTGACATTCCTCCATTTTTCAGCCTCATCTGCAAACTGAGCTCTGTTCTCTGACAGAACACTTATCATTCTTTCCCATTGTATGATCAAGAATACTTCAGTTCAGCACCAGGGATAATGCAACCATCTCATTTTATGTTGCTACTTGGATTTGGTATTTTATATGACGAGGACCTAATCTATAAAATGTGCACTTTAATTTAGCAATTAAACAAAAATAAATAAAGAAAGAAAAATGGCTATTACATAGTTGCAACTAGTAAATGTGTGGTGTTCGAGGTAGAGGTGTTGAGAGCCAGAATGCTTCTCAGTCTGAAAAGACTTAGAGGAACATAGACTCCAAGGCATTGATGCAGTGCGTCTGTATAAAATAAGATTCCAAAGCAGTGATACACAGCATCTGTATATAAATCTACATTGATGCATAGTGTCTGCATGTTGAGTCTATAATACATTGATGCACATAGCATCTGCATGTTGAGTCTTGTTGGGGAAGAATGTTACTCCCTTCCAGTTGACAAATGAGTTTGTCCTTTGGTTGAGCTAAACATTCACATCTCCATGGTTCTCGTATCACTCCAGGAAGAAATAGGGAATATATTTAATCAGCATGATTTAGCAAGATTTGACATAAATTTATGAGATTATATTTTTTAGCCAATTTCCTGAAATCCTATCATGATGATGTAGCATTATGTTGTTTAAATCAGTATAAAAGGTTTTGGAATATGGAATAAAATTGATACATTCTTGCAAAGGCTTGATGTGTTCCTTCCGTTCCCACTTGAGGCATATGGCATAACGGTGTGGCTTGCCCCTCCGCTCCGGGGTTTATACGGAGACACCTTAGCTAAGTCTCCTCTCTATCTATTATTTCTCATTCTCTTACCGCCTGTTCTAGTAGTGTCGTGCTTGCCACGACAAGAGGAGGGGGATCTGGTTGTGCCGTGATTAAAGCATTCTGTGCCTAACCAAAATTCAATGGTTCAAGTTCACCAGCTTCTCAGCAGGAGAAAGAGGAGACATTCTGCTTCCATAAAGATTTACAGCCTTAAGAGGCATTTCTACTCAGTCCTATAGGGTGGCTATGAGCCAGAACTGACAGGACACCAGTGGGTTTTTTGAGAGTTAGCAGGAGCCAAGAGACACAAAGTGAAACCATTACTTCTCCATAAATTGGCAATCATATGTGATGTACTCTACTCATTTTTAAGGAGTCTTAGTGGCTCAGTGGTTAAGTGATCAGTTGCAAAGTGCAAGGTTAGTAGTTTAAAGATGTGACAATCTGTTCCAACAATGAGCAGTTCTCCTCTGTCCTACAGGGTCACTGTGGTTCAGAATTGACTTCAGGACAATGAAGCATGAGTATTCATTCTTAGACTTAATTTAAATCAGCAAGAGTGAAACTTCATACAATCACACTTCAGAGATAAGTGAGCTTTTATGACCACATCATTTAACCCCTGACTTGATAAATGAGAATATTTATATGGCTATAAACTGTTATTAACTCTTTCAAGATCATTTGCACAGCCACCTGTAGTAGTATTTATAATGGTTAACATATTTTCTAATATCAATATTTATATAAGAATATACAATTGATCCTCATTATTTGTATATTTCATATTTGCAAATTCACTAGTTCATTAAAATTTATTGATAAGCCCCAATTCAACACAGTGCTTGCATGGTCATTCACAGTCATGTGTAGTGCAGTGAAACATTTGAGTTGCCTAATGTGCACACTACAGGAGCTCTGGTAGCACAGTGCCTAAGGCACTTGACTGCTAACCAGAGGCTGGTGGTACAAACCCACTAGCCACTCCTCTGAAAGAAGGTTCGGCAATCTACTTCAGTAGTGATACTGCCTCAGAAACCCAAGGAGGGGTCGCTATGAGTCAGGGCCGACTCGATGGCAAAACAACAACAACAACATGTGCACACTAACAGTTGAGGTCGAAGGTCACCTGCAGCATTTTTGTTTCAGCTGTCATATTGTGTGTAGTAGTTAAGCTGTGTGTCAACTTGGCTAGGCCTGGTTTTCAGTGGTGGGGCAGCCAGATGTAGTTATCCCCCATGATGAGACTGGTAAACAGCTCCATGGTGGAACCTACTGGAGCAGCTGAGTTTTTGCCTTAGGGATGTGGGCTGATTCCAGTATATAAGAAGTTAGCTTTGAGGAAGGTCTAGAGTTTTTTGGCACAATTGGATCTCACATTTGACCAAGTTTCATCTCAGCACCCTGCCATGATTTCTGCTGAGCTTGAGATGGTTTCTGGACTTGAACTAGTGGCCTACCATGTGGCTTGATAATCTTAGGACTGTGCCATTTTACTTGTCAACCTTAGAATTTCAGCCTCAGCAGCCAGTAGCTGCCTGAGGTAAGAGATACTTCCAGCTTCACTGGGCTAGGAGTGAGAAGCAAAGCTGAAGCCCAAGGTCGAGGGACTTTCACCCAGCTCCTAGAGCTGGCACTTTGAATTCAGACTTCTAGCCTCCTAAAGTGTAAACTGTCTGTCAGTTTGTCATACTATGGTGGTTTGCATATTAATGTGAGGCTGGAGGCTATGGCACCCAGTATTTCAAATATCAGCAGCATTAGCTATAGTGGACAGGTTTCAATGGAGCTTCCAGACTAAGAAAGACTTGGTAGAGGAAGGTGCCATCCAATTCTCAAAGAATTGGGCAGTGAAAACCTTATGAATAGCAGTGAAACACTGATAGATTGCTGGAAAACTTTATGAATATCCCCGAAACATTGTGTGATATAGTGTTGGATGATGAGCCCCTCAGGTCAGAAGACACTCAAAATACAACTGGGGGTGAGCTGTCTCCTCAGAGTAAAGCCAACCTTATTGATGTGGATGGAGTAAAGCTTTTGGAACCTCCATTTACTGATGTGACATCACTCCAAATGAGAAGAAATAGCTGCAAACACACATTAATAATTAGAACATAAAATGTACAAAGTATGAATCTAGGAAAAATGAAAGTTGTCAAAAAATGAAATGGAATGCATAAATATCAATATCCTAGGCATTAGTGAGCTGAAATGGACCAGTTTTGGCTATTTTGAACCAGATAACCATATGATCTACTAAGTCAGGAATGACAAATTGAAGAGGAATGGTGTGACATTCATCATCACAAAGAATGTTTCAAGATATATCCTGAAGTACAATGCTGTCAGTCATAGGATAATACCCACATGCCTACAAGGAAGACCAGTTAATACTACTATTATTCAAATTCACACACCAACCACCAAGGCCAAAGATGAGGAAAATGAAGATTTCTACCAAATTCTGCAGTCTGAAATTGAGCAAACATGCAGTCGAGTCAATTTCAGATTGCATGTTTGGTCAGTTTCACACTGCAGAAGAAATTGTCTGAAATTTACCAAATATGCAATCAAGAAGTGGCAGAGGGATCCAGGTAAGGGGAGGGACCCATGCCCCACACCCCAAGAAGCAGAAAAGTGGAGGGGGAAGGAAATGAAAGCCATGGGGACCAGGACAGATCCAGCAAATGGCAGAGGGATCCAGGTAAGGAGAGAATGAGGAGGTTTTGAACAGCTCAGGGAGACAAACTTGTCCATCAGTTTGTCATACTGTGATGATATGTTGCTGTGAGGATTGAGGCTGTGCTACCGGTGTTTAAAACATCAGCAGGGTTGCACATGGTGCACAGATTTTGGAGTGGCTTGCAGACTAAGACAGACTAGGAAGAGGGAAGAAGACATCCAATTCTCAAAGAACTAGCCAGGGAAAAACTTGTGAATAGAAGAGAAATACTGTCTGTTACATTACTAGGCAATTATATGAACAGCCCGGAAACACAGTCTGATACAGTGCAGGAGGATGAGCCACTAGGAAAAACATCTGGGAAAAAGCTGCATCATCAGAGTAGAACCAACCTTACCGATATGGATAAAGTAAAGCTTTCAGGACCCCCATTTGTTGATGTCACATGACTCAAATTCAGGAGCAACAGCTACAAACATCTGTTAATAATCAGAATATGGAATCAGAACATGCAAATATGAATCAAGGAAAATTGAAAGTTGTGAAAAATGAGATGGAAGAAAAAAATTGCTATTCTAGGCATTAGTGAGCTGAAGTGGACTGGTTTTGGCCATTTTGAAACAGACAAACAGACAACCATATGATCTACTATGCTAGGAATGATAATTTGAAGAGGAAGGTGTGGTATTCATCATCACAAAGGATGTTTCAAGATTTGTCCAGAAGTACAATGCTGTCAATGATAGGATAATATCCACACACCTACAAGAAAGACCTGTTAATACTATGATTATTCAAATTTATGCACCAACCAAAAACCACAAAGATGAGGAAATTGAAAAATTTTATCAAGTAATGCAGTCTGAAATTGACCAAATATGCAATCAAGATGTGTTAATTATCAATGGTTATGAGAATTCAAAAGTTGGAAACAAAGAAGAATCACAGGGAGTTGGAAAATTTGGGCTTGGTGACAGAAATAATGCTGGAGTTTGCATGATAGAATTTTGCAAGGCCAACAACTTATTTATTGCAAATACCTTTTTTTCAACAACATAAATGGCAGCTACATAAGTTGACTTCACCAGATGGAGTACACACGAACCAGATTCATTAATTCTGGCACAAGAGGTGATGGAAAAGCTTAGTATCTTTAGCCAAAACAAGGCCAGAAGCTGATTGTGGAACAGACCATCAACTGCTCATATGCAAGTTCAACTTGAAGTTGAAGACGATTAAAACAAGTCCATGAGAACCAAAATATGACCTTGAATACATTTCCTCCTGAATTTAGAGGCCATCTAAAGAATAAATTTGACACATTGAACACCAATGACCAAAAACCAGAAGAATTGTGGGATGACATCATGAAGATCATCCATGAAGAAAGCAAGAGGTCATTAAAAAGAGGAGGAAAAAAAGGAAAGAGCAAAATGGATGACAGAAGAGACTCTGAAACGTGCCCTTGAATGGAGAATAGCCAAAGCAAATGAAAGAAATGACAAGACAGAAGAGCTGAACAGAAGATTTCAAATAGCACCTCAAGCAGACAAAGCCAATTACTATAATGAAACATGTAAAGATTTGGAGTTAGAAAACCAAAAGAGAAGAACACACTCGGCATTTGACAAGCTGAAAGAACTGAAGAAAAAAAATAAGCCTTGAGTTGCAATATTGAAAGATTCTATGGGTAAAATATTGAATGATGCAGCAAACATCAAAAGAAAATTGAAGGAATAGACAGAGTCACTGTACCAAAAAGAACTGGTCGATCTTCGTCCATTTCAGGAGGTGGTATATGATAAAGAACCAATGATAATGAAGGAAGAAGTTGAAGCTGCACTGAAAGAACTGGTGAAGAACAAGGCTCTAGGAATTGATAGAATACCCACTGAGGTATTTCAACAAATGGATGCCCCACTAGAGGCACTCAATCCATTATGCCAAGAGATTTGGAAGAGAGCTACCTGGCCAACTGACTGGAAGGATCCATATTTGTGCCCATTCCAAAGAAAGGTAATCCCACAGAATGTGGAAAATATCAAACAATATCCTTAATACTCATGCAAGTAAAATCTTACTGAACATAATTCAAAAATGGTTGCAGCAGTATATTGACAGAGAACTTCGAGAGGTGCAAGCTGGATTCAGAAGAGGACATGGAACAAAGATATCATTGCAGATGTCAGAAGGATCTTGGCTCAAAGCAAAGAATACCAGGGAGATGTTTACTTGTGTTTTATTGACTATGCAAAAGCATTTGATTGTGTGGATCATGATAAATTGTGGATAACATTGAGAAGAATGGGAATTCTAAAGCACTTAATAGGACTCATGAGGAACCTGTACGTAGATGAAGAGGCTGTCGATCGAACAGAACAAGGGGACACTGCATGGTTAAAAATAAAGAAGGAAGAGTATTCAGGTTGCATCCTTTCACTGTATTCATTCAATCTATATGCTGAGCAAATAATCTGTGAAGTTGGACTATATGAAGAAGGATGTGGCATCAGGATTGGAAGAAGAATGATGAACAACCTGCAATATGCTGATGACACAACTTTGCTTGCTGCAAGTGAGGATGACTTGAAGCACTTACTGATGAAGATTGAAGAATATAGTCTGCAGTATGGATTACATCTCAATATAAAGAAAACAAAAATCCTCACAAGTGCACATATAAGCAGTATCACAATAAATGAAGAGAAATTTGAA
>NW_006922901.1:112231-114280 GCF_000298275.1 Orycteropus afer afer | reverse complement strand
AATTGTGTGGATCATAACAAATTATGGGTAACATTGAGAAGAATGGAAATTCCAGAACACTTAGTTGAACTCATGAGGAACCTGCACATAGACCAGGAGGCTGTCATTCAAACAGAACATGGGAATACTGCATGGTTTAAAATCAGGAAAGGAGTGCATCAGGGTTTTATCCTTTCACCATATTTATTCAATCTGTATGCTGAACAAATAATCAGAGAAGCTGGACTTTGTGAAGCATGATATGGCATCAGGATTGGAGGAAGATTCATTAACGACCTGAGATATGCAGACAACACAACTTTGCTTGCTGAAAGTGAAGATGACTTGAAGCACTTACTGATGCAGATAGAAGAGTACAGCCTGCAGTATGGATTACATCTCAATGTAAAGAAAACAAAAATCCTCAAAATTGAAACAATAAACAACATTATGATAAATGGAGAAAAGATTTAATTTGTCAAAGATTTCATATTACTTGCTTCTACAATCAACAGCAATGGAAGTAACGGTCAAGACATCAGATGACATATTGGATTAGGCAAATCTGTAGAACTCTTTCAAGTGCTGAAGAGCAAAGATGTCTCTGAAGATTAGGTGCACCTAACCCACACCATGGTGTTTTCTATCCCCTCAGACCCATAAGAGAGCTGGACAATGAATAAGGAAGGCTGAAGGAGAGTTTATGCTTTTGAGTTGTGGTGTTGGCAAAGCATACTAAAAGTACCATGGATCACTAAAAGAAGCAACAAATCTGTCCTGGAAGAAGTTCAGCCAGAATGGCCCTTGGAAGTAAGAATAGCCAGACTTCATGTGACCTGCTTTGGTCATGTTGTAAGAAGGCACCATTTTCTGGAGTAGAATGTCATGCTTGGTAAAGTGGAGTGTCAATGAAATAGGGGAAGCCTCTCAACCAGATGGATTGGCCCAGTGGCTGCAATGATGGACTCAGGTATAGGAAGGATTGTGCAGCTGGCACAGGACCAAGCAGTGTTTCTTTCTGTGGTACTAGGATGGCTATGAGTTGGACCCAACTCAATGCACCTAACAACAACAACAAACTGTAAGAGAATAAATCCCTATTTGTTAAAGCCATCCATTTGTGATATTTTCTGTGACAACAGCACTTGATAACCAAAATACAAGGGTCATGAAGATGGCAGTGGACCAGGCAGTGTTTCATTCTGAGTCAGAGCCCACTCAACGCCACATAACAAAAACAACAAAGTAATCATCTTCGAAGGTCTGATGGTGCAGTGGTTAAAACATTTAGCTGTTAACCGAAAGTTCAGCAGTTGGAACGCATCAGCTTCTGAGCTGGAGAAAGAGCAGTCTGCTTCCATGAAGATTTACAGCCTTGGAAACCCTACGGGGCAGTTCTATACTTGTATAGAGTTGTTATGATTCAAAGTGTGCTAGATAGCAGTGGGTTTGTTGTTTTAGGTAAACTTTTCTCATACATGAGCTGGAACTTTTGGCCATGAGGGCAATGTTAATGAATACACAATATGTATTCATATATGTAAAGTCTCTTTAAACAGAAACACCTATACCACAAAGCTATGCGTTGGTCATTTGATGCAGAGGCTGTGGCCAGAAGATTGAATGAATATAATCTTATATTCCTACTAGAAAGAGTGGTTCAGTATTTACTAATTCAATATATGTGAGGACTTTATACAACATAACTACTGTGAATAATATGTATAGAACATAACTACTGTAATTAAAACATAAAAGTCCCTTCATTTGTTTAATGACTAGTTTCTTTAGGACTAGAGAGACTCTTTTGGCTGGCGTCCTATATTATTCTCAATATATATTTAAAAATAAAATAGTTGGTATAATACAAACTTAAATCTTTGCTACTACATATTTTTCTTTCTTTGAAAAATGAACTCTCGTATTTTTATTACTTTTGCAAATTGGATGGTATGAAATAGCTTTATTTTTTATGGAAATATTCAGTATATTTTATATTTGAGTTTAAGAGCTACTTTTTCTCATTGAACTAGCTATTAATACCATCTGCACTGTGGAACCTTCTATTGC
>NW_006922901.1:107121-111736 GCF_000298275.1 Orycteropus afer afer | reverse complement strand
TAGGGAGCTCTGGTAGTGTAGTACCTAAGGTACTTGACTGCTAACCAGAAGGCTGGTGGATCAAACCCACCAGCCACTCCTCAGAAGGAAGATGGAGCAATCTACTTCCATGGTGATGTTGCCTTGGAAACCCAAGGAGGGGTCACTATGAGTCGGGTCTGACTCGACAGCACACAACAACAACAACAACAACTCTCCACTCATATGCACAAACCCTGCTATTTCTCTCTAACTGTGCAGCTTTCCCACTTTATCATCTTTGAATCAGCCACACTGGCTTTATTGTTTCTTGGAAACACTAGGTGCATGTCTTAGCTATTCTCTATGCCTGAAATGAAGTGTCCTGATGTGTAGCTTTTCATCATACATTCATATTTTTGAGTATTTGCTCAAATATCACCTTTTTTGAAGGCTACTTGTTTTTGCCTACAAACACTACAAACTGGTACCTCCACCCAGTATTTTCTTTTCTCAATTACTTAACTCAATATTTTATTTTTTAATCATAACCTTATAAATTTATTTAAGTTTCTAATGTATTATTTAGCACAATAAAAATTAAGTGGACAGCAAAATTTTGCATGTATAAAAGACATAGATAAATTCAACTACAAAAAAAAAAAAAAAAAAAAAACTTCAGATGGGACTCATAGTGACCCATTCTTGGGTTTCTGAGGCAGTATCACTACAGAAGTAGATAGCCCAATCTTCTTTCTGAGGAGTGGCTCCTGGGTTTGAACCACCAGCCTTCTGGTTAGCAGTCAAATGCCTTAGATATTATGCCACCAGAGCTCCCAAAGATAGCAAGTAACATTTTTTTTTTCCCAAGGGCACTAGGCCACAGTAATATGACAAACAACTTTCTTAGAATGACTACTGCTTATTTATACATTGAGAATCTGAAACTTGGTACTCTCAGATTATAAACTAGCATCAGCTTTTCTTTTGAAATTGCATCAGCAAGAATAAAATGCCAACTTTTGCCTGGATGATCTAAGACATAGTGCCTCAGAGAATCCATTTCCATTGAGTGTATTCTGACTCATGGTGTCCTTCCAAGGCAGAGTAGAACTTCCCAGAGGGTTTCCAAGGTTGCACATTCTCATGGAAGCTCACTGCCACATCTTTCTTCCACAGAGTGGTTGGGTGGGTTCGTAGAGCTGACCTTTCGATTTGCAGCTGGACACTTAAGTACTGTGTCATTAGAGCCCCTTTGACACAGAGAATTAGTCCATATTTCCAATCCAAATATAAAGTTCTTGATACAGGTTTTTGGATATAATTTTTCATATACGCTTAAACTACATGATTTCCAAAAACAAGACTGAATCCACTGTGTAGCCCAGACAAACAAATACCAAATTTCATATAGAAAAAATGGCCAAACATAATCAAATAATCCAGAATTATTTCTTTAGGATATGTACTCTAAAGAAAATATTTCATGTGGACTCAAGAGTCATTAATAATTACGAGAACAAGCATAGGATATGCAATAACTAGAAGCTACATACTAAATACATTTCATCAACTGGAACAGAACACATTTTTAAATAACTACTTGATAGAGTGAATATATATATAGATCTATATATACAACTTTATATCACACAGAAACCTCTTGAAAATTTTATCTTGGAAAATTTCATTATGCACACATTTTAAAAAGCATGAATAATTTGAGTTCATATTCATACATAGTAAATACAAAAATATGAAAGGGAAGCATTTGGAATAATAATTGCCAGTGAGGATGTTGTATGAAGGATATTCAAATATCTATGTTTCTTAAAAAATAATCTGTGCAATATTGGTAAAGTGTTCATTACATTTAATAAACCTAATGTCAAGTATTTGTGTATTTACTCTTACTACCTAATATCTTTTGAATGCATATTATATTGAAAAATAAACAGGATAATTAAAAAAATAGGTATATAGTTAGAAAAATTAAAAGAGCAATGTAGTCCATTATAGCTAATCTGATTTGTGAATGGATTTCATTATTCCATCAAAAAGGAAAAAAAAAAAAAAAACACCTTGGGTTTCTTGTCCTGCTTAATATGATGGGTCCTAAGAATTGGCAGAATTTAAAGGAGCTCTGATGGTGTAGTGGATAAGCATCTGGCTGCTAACCAGAAGGTCAATAGTTCATAACCCACCAGTTGCTCTATAGAAGGAAATGGGGTGATCTACTTCCACAAAGACTTATAGCACTGAAAACCCAATAGGAGTCACTATGAGTAAGAATCAACTCTAGAGCAGTGAGGTGTTTTTTTTTTTTTTTTTTTTTTAATTTTACTTATTCTTATTATTTTTAAAGAATTGGTAACCACTATGCTTTACATTTTGAATGCTAACCAGAAGGCTAGTGGTTCAAACTCACCATCACTCCTTGGAAGGAAGATGGGGCAATCTACTTCCAGAGAGTTACCACCTTGGAAACCCGAGGAGGAGTCTCTATGAGTCGAAAACGACTCTATGGCAGTGAGGTTTTTTTTTTTTTTCCCTGGTTTATGCATTGTTTCATATTGACCCTTCTTACCCAATAGAAAGTTGTTTATTTCTTTGACTTTTCTTTTTCCTGTAATTACCCATCTTCCCTTCATCAGTGTAAAATAAGGGTGTTGTAAACTAATTTGAGTAATTTTTATTTGACTCTGGATCTCTGGTAAAGACAACAGTCAATATATATTTTAATTTGTACATATTTGGAATGCCAAACTTTAAAAAAAAAAAAAAGATTCTGAACTTTGAAATGAACACAATAACAAGAAAAAATAAAGACTGCCACCAGCAGACTAATAGTTTCCTAAACTGTAAAGAAACAGTTGATTATCCATTTTGCTAGTTACCCAGAGCTACCTCTATCCTTTCTCCCCTGGTACGTAAGTGTCTGGCCATTTCAGAGTTCATTACTCTCCTTCTCTGAGGCTGGGGAAAGAAAATAAAGTCAAATGGAGTAATTCATTCAGCTCCTTCAAAAATTTAAATCAGTATAACAGAATCCAACTAAAGCAACATAATAATAATAAGTAAAAGACATTTATTTCACTCCAAATACTCAATGATCAGCTAGTAGGGGGAAAAACAAAAAACAAATATAATAATAATAAAATACCTCAATTTAAAAAAAAAATAAGATAAAAACTGACTACCTAACTAAATAAACCTACTATTGGACTATTAAATCTAGGGGGCGAAATGCAAAAAGAAGGACCAAGAGAGAATTTTAATAGCTGTCAGATTATCTTCCATGAACTAAAAGTAAGCTGTAGTTTGTCCTAAAATTAAATGTCCCGGTCCTAAAAAGTCTTTCAAAACATCCTTTTTTTAGAGTACTGTCATTTAGAAACCAGGCTGTGTTTATGAGGCTTAGGAAAGATCCATGTAGAGATTTCCTTGAACATCAACACTCAGAATATTAGTGAGAGTATGCTTAGGCAGACAGCTTGCTAGGATTCCATTTACAATTTCTAATATCTGTTCACCTACCCAAGAGATCTGACTGGTACTGAAACACAACGAAGACAGGAGGGAAAGCATTGTTAGTTATGGATAACAAAAGGAATGGTCAATTATGAGGATTTACTGAGCTAGGTTAGTTATGTGAACGTTTAAAATGAAGAGCATAATTAACCCAGGGCAATAAGAAGAAGGGAGAAGAAGGGAAACAAAAGTGGTTAATGCGCAATCACCACCAGGCCTTCCCAGGAAATGGTGGAAAACTTCAGGCAAAGTGTCTTTTCCCTCACCCCAAAGAAGTCTAGGTTGAAGTGAGATCTGGATGACACACAGGATGACTTTAATCTCATGTTGGACATAGCAATTCAAAAGGCCAGCCTAGATTTCAAAGGATGAAGTGATGGACTCCACTTATCGGTGGGAGTTGTATGTATTAACATAACAAAAACATAAGCATAGCTTCTATATGGTATTTTGTCCATTCACAACTTCTCAAGATACTCTTTCTCTTTTTGGTTTGGAGTAGTCAGATATGTTCACATCTAGTTTTCTACTAGTAATTAGTTTTTGATCTACTATCACAATTTACCTTTCTTTTTGTCTCAATAGGTTTATGTGCTTCTTTTTTTTTTTTTTTTCTTGTCTCCCTCTGCATTTATAAAATATTCATTTTATTATATTTTACTCTTTTGGATTGTCAGGTCCACATTATTTCACTAATATTAATGATGAAAATATCAATCTGACTTATTAGAGTCTAATAATATTGATATTTTTAATACTTCCAGGACTGTTAAGACCTTGAAATACATTACCTCCACTCTTTCCTACCCTTCCACTTGATCCTGTACATTAAAGCTCTATTTTCTGTATCTCACAAATGACTATTATCATAATTTCATCCTGTCAATAGTCACTTGTATGTACACTAAAAATTACTCATTTTGGTAATTTTATTTCTTCTTGTACTTTCAATTTCTTCCAGGATCAAATTGTTCCACATTAAGAAGTATTCTCAGTATTAGTTTTAGTATTGGCCTACTGATGAAAAATTCTATTATTTTTAACCTGGAAATATCTTTACTCACCTTCACTTTTGGAGGATATATTTAGTGGATACTGTACTCTACTTTGGAAGTAGATTTTTTTT
>NW_006922901.1:104531-106110 GCF_000298275.1 Orycteropus afer afer | reverse complement strand
AGATAGGGAAGTACCAAAAATTCAACCCACATTCAGAGGAGGATGTGGAAATAAGTATATTATTGCTGGTGTCATATGAACCTTAGCTGAAAGTTGAGGATACTAGAAAAGTGTTTACCTATGTTTTATTGACTATACAAAGGCATTCAGCTAAGTAGATCACAATAAATTATGGATAACATTGCAAAGAATAGGAATTTTGGAACTTAATTATGCTCATGCTGAACCTGGACAAAGATCAAGAGGCAGTAGTCAAACAAAACAAGGGCACAATCCAAAGGAAAAAAAAAAAAAAAAAAAAAACCTAACCCACTGTCATCAAGTCAAATCCAACTCATAGTGACCCCATTGGGTTTCAGAGGCTGTAAGTACTTATGGAAATAATCTGTTTAATCTTCTCTATGGGGAGTAGCTGGTAGATTTGAAATGCCAACTTCTGGTTAGCAGCCAAATGTCTTACCCACTATGCCACCAGAAGTGGCAATTGGGAAAAAAAAAAAAGCCATGGCTTGAGTTTGGCACACTTTAGTTTTCAAAGTAACATCTTTACTTTTTAACACTTTAAAGAGATTTTTTTTTTTTGTAGCAGATTTGCCCAGTACAATATATCATCTGATTTCTTGACTCCTGCTTCGTTAGATGTTGATTATAGATACAAGTAAAATAAAACCCCTGACAACTTCAAACTTTTCTCCATTTATTGTGATGTTGCCTATTAGTCCAGTTGTGATTATTATTACTATTATTTTTTTATGTTGAAGTGTACTCCACATTGAAGACTGTAGTCTTTGATCTTCAGTAAGTGTTTCAAGTCACCTTCACTTTCAATAAGCAATGTTATGTCATCTGCATATTGCCTATTGTTAATGAATCTTCCTCCAATCCTGATGCCATATTCTTCTTCATGCAGTTCCCTTTCTTGGATTATTTGCACAGCACACAGACTGAGTAAGTATGGTGAAAGACACACTCCCTGCCCTTGTGTAAGCAAGCCACCCTTTGAAATTTTCTGTGCAGCTCTTTTACTTCATCATATCTTCCTTTCACTTTAACTCCTCTCCATTCAAGAGCAAGTTTCAGAATATCTTCTGATTTCCATTTTGGCCTTTTCTTCATTTCCTGTCTTTTTAGTGACTTATTTTCTTCATGTATGATGTTCTTGATGTCAGCACAGCTTATCTGGTCTTTTGGTCATCGCTGTTCAATGTGTCAAATCTGTTCTTCAGATGGTTGCTAAATTCAGGTGAGTTATAATCAAGGTCATATATTGGCTAACCTGGACTTGTTTTAATTTTCTTTAGTTTTACCTGAACCTGCATATAAGCAATTGATGACCTGTTCCATAGTCAATGCTTAGCTTTGTTTTGACTGATGATATTTATCTTTTCCATCACTTTTTTCCACAGATATAGTTAATAAGGCCACATTTTCTGTCTATTGATGTTTCCTCTTTGTCTTCAACTTTCATATTTTAATCACTAGTAATTATAAACACATCTTGATTGCATGTTTCATGAATTTCAGACTGCAGATATATGTAAAAATCTTCAATTTCTTCATGTTTGTCTTTTTCTTCTCT
>NW_006922901.1:103042-104181 GCF_000298275.1 Orycteropus afer afer | reverse complement strand
TCCCATCCATATCATTAAGATTGACTTTATTTCGAGGAAGGAGATCTCGTGGTGTAATGGTTAAAGCATTTCGTTGCTAACCAAAAAGATAAGGTTTTAAACCCACCAGCTGTTACATGGGAGAAAGATGAGTCAGTCTTCTTCCATAAAAATGTATAGGCTTTGAAACTCAGTGGGGGTTGCTTTGAGTTGGAATGGATTATTTGACAGTGGATTTGGACTTTTGAGTTCTATTTTGAGGAGACATTTAGCTCTTCTCTAATCATATTTTGAGTGCTTTCCAACCAGAAGGACCGATTCCCTGGCATGGTATAAGACAATAATTTATGGCTATTCATAAATTTTTCCAATAATATATCATATGAGGCTTGGAGGCTGCTTTTTGCTTGTGGGTGGCTCTATATTATGGCTGTGGCCTGAGACAGGTGAGCCCATGGCTTGGAGGGTGCTTTGTACTTTGGGGAAGCTCTTTATTAAGACCAACATCTAAGGTAGGCAGGCCCAAAACTTGGATGCTGCTGTTTGCTTGGGTGTAGCTCTAGATTAAGGCTGGGGCCTGAGGTAGGTTGGCCTGGAGTGTGGTGGTTGGCTTTCACTTGGGGGCAGCTATACTTTTAGGCCAAGGCCTGAGGTAGGCAGTCCAGAGGCTTGGATGCTGCTTTTCACTTGGCTGTGCCACTCTATTAAGGCTGGGGCCTGAAGTAGGTGGGCCCATGGCTTGGAGCCTGCTTTTAACTTGGGAGTGGCTCTATATTAAGGCTGGGGACTGAGATTGGTTTTCTGGGGCTTGGGGCTGCTTTTCACTTGTGGGCAGCTCTATTTTAATGACATTGTCCAATACAGGAAGGTGCAGAGGGGTTAGGAACAACTAAGGTACACAAACTTTTCTGTCAGTTTGTCATCCTGTGAGGGCTTAAGTGTTGCTATGAAGGTGGAGGGTATGCCACTGTGTTGCAAAATGCCATCAGGGTTACCCATGGTGGGCGGGCTTTAGTGGAGCTTCTGAGCTAAGACAGACTCAGAAGAAGGAAGAGACCTTCCACTTCTCAAAAAATTGGCCATTGGAAATGTTATGAATAGAAGTGAAACACTGTTGGATATATTATTGGAAAACTTTATGAAAACCCTGAAACATTGTC
>NW_006922901.1:101586-102104 GCF_000298275.1 Orycteropus afer afer | reverse complement strand
ATTGTAAAACAGACCATCAACTGCTCATATGAACATTGAACTTGAAGTTGAGGACAATTAAAACAAGTTCACAAAACCCAAAATATGATCTTGAACATATCCCTTCTGAGTTTAGTGACCATTTAAAGATTAGATTTGCTGCACTAAATACCAATGACCAAACACCTGATGAATTATAGGATGACATCAAGAACATCATTCATGAAAAAAGCAAGAGGTCATGAAAAAAGCAAGAGGTCATGAAAAAGATGAGAAAGGAAGAAACGACCAAAATGGATGTCAGAAAAAACTCCAAACATGCCATTGAGTGGACAGTAGCTAAAGCAAATGGAAGATATGACAAGAAAAAAGAGCTGAACAAAAGATTGCAAAGAGCAGCTCAAGCAGAAAAAGCCAATTACTGTAATGTAATGTGCAAAGATATGGAGCAAAACAGAAAAACATGTTTGGCATTTCTCAAACTGAAAGAACTGAGGAAAAAATTCAAGACTTGAATTGCCATATTGAAAGATTCTATG
>NW_006922901.1:86095-99396 GCF_000298275.1 Orycteropus afer afer | reverse complement strand
TTTTGTTTTGATATAATTTTAACATTTAAGTCCTGCTGGTATAATTTTTTGTAGAGATTGTGAGGTGGGAATCTAATTTTCTATTTTACATATCAATAATCATTTCATCCCACTTCATCTGCCCATTTATGTGGCATACACTTGTCTTATAGACTATGATTCTGCATATACACAAAAGTGTTTCTGAGCTCAGTATTCTATGTGATTTTAGTTTTTACATAGAGCCAGGAGGCATTTTCATGCTCCAGGTGTGCCCAGAGATAAGCAAGATTGGAGTAGAATAGACCTGCTGTGATAATGCCTTCCTCTGACTTGGTTAGAAATGAGATTATATAGTCTGAGACCTGCATTTATAGGTGTACATGTGAGACTTTTAATTTTGGAAAATACACCTTGTACTATAATTTTATTTTAAAGTAACCATCTGTAGTGATATTAAAATATTTTGTATATAGGAAACTTAATTAAGTTGCTCAGTGATAAGAAACAGTTAATGATATCCTAAATATGATTATATTAATTTTAATAAATACATAGATGGATATTTAGTCATGTTACTAGCTTTCAAAACAGCACAAAGATTATTCCTGAGAATATACACATTAGTGGTATTATATACTACTCTCACGTGGCTACATTTTAGAAACTCCTGCATAACTTGTTAAACGTATCAATGCCAAAAACTAAGCCAAAAAAAGGTAATTAAAAGTAATACTATAGGAATGTCTAGGCACTGAATAAATGTGCATAAGTGATATTTATGTTTTATCCCATGGAAATTTAAAAAGAGGAGTATTTTTTTATTTTCTCAATTAGTGAATGCTTGATCAGGAAGCTCACTCCTAATAAGTCATTAAGACTCAAGTCCAAAATAATTGTAATATTTTAAGAGGAAGACCAATTCAAGACATATCCTGAAGTACAATGCCCTCAGTGATAGGCTGATATACATATGCTTACAAGGAAGACCAGTTAATACTACTATCATTCAAAATATGTATCAATTACTAAAGCAAAAGTCTAAGAAATGGAAGATTTTTTACAAAGTTATGAAGTCTGAAACTGACCAAATATTCAATTAAGGTGTACTGATAGTTACCGGTAATTGGAATGTAAAAGTTGAAAAAAAAAAGAAGCATCATCCGTAGATGGAAAATATAGCCTGGAGATCACACGAAGGAGTTTTGCATGACAAATCACTCCTCGGAAGGAAGACTGGGCAATCTACTTCCATAGAGATACCACCTTGGAAACCCAAGAAATCTCCATTGACTCAATGGTAGTGAGTTAGAATGACTCATTCATTGCAGATATGTTATTCAACAATATAAAACAATGACCATACACGTAGACCTCGCCAGATCAAAAACAAAGGAATGAAATTGAATAAAACAATGAAAAAAGACAATGAAGAAGCACAATATTATCAGCCAGAATAAAACCAGAAGCTGACTGTGGAACAGACCATTTAGTGGTCATACGCAAGCTAAAATTGGAGCTGAAAAATAAATTCAAACTCTTTCATGAGAAGCAATATATAAACTTGAGTATATCCCACCTGAATTTGGAGGTCATCTGAAGAATAGCTTTTACACATCAAACACCAGTGACCACACACCAGATGAGCTGTAAGATCACATTAAGGACATCACACATGAAGAAACCAAAATGTCTAAAAACAGGAAAGTAAGAGAAGACCAAAATGGATTTCAGAGGAGACTCTGAAGCTTGCTCCTGAATGGGGAGTAGCTAAAGCAAGTGGAATAAGTGATGATATAAAAGAGCTAAACAGTATTCAAAGGGCAGCTGGAGAGGACGAAGTATTATAATAAAATGTGGAAAGAACTGAAATTGAAAAATCAAGAGGGAACAGCAGACTCAGAATTTCTCAAGGGGAAAGAACTGAAGAATAAATTCAAGTCTCAAACTACAATATTAAATATTCTCTGGACAAATTATTGAACAATGCAAACCCAAACAAAACCAAACCCACTACTGTGGTGTCAGATCTGACTCATAATGGCCCATACTTAGGTTTGTGAGGTGGTATCACTACAGAAATATATTGCCCAACCTTCCTCCAAGGGGTGGCGAGTGGGTTTTAACCGCCAACCTTCTGGTTAGCAGTCAAATGCCTTAGGCATTACGGCACCAGGGCTCCCAATGCAGGAAGCATCAAAAGAAGATGGAAGGATGATACAGAGTCAATGTATGAAGGAAAATTGGTCAATGTTTAACCATTTTAGGAAATAGAATATGATTAGAAACTGACACTGAAAGAATAAGTCTAAGGTCCACTGAATAAACTAGTGAAAAATAAAGTTCTAGGCACTGATGGAGTACCCATTGAGGTATTTCAAGAAAGGGATGCAGTACTGGAGATGTTCACTCATTCATCCCAAGAAATTTGGAAAATAGCTACATGGCCAGCTGAGTAGAAGGAATACATATCTGTGCCCATACCAAAGCAAGGTTATCCAACAGAATATGTACATCATTGAAGCATATCATTAATATCACACACTAGTAAACTTTTGCTGAAAATAATTTATAAAAGGGTTGCAGCAGTATATTGACAAAGAACTTCCAGAAATGTAATGTAGGAGGATGTAGAATGAATGAAATCATTGGTGATAGCAGATGGATCTTGGCTGAAAGCCAAGAATACCAGAAAGATGTTTAACTGTGTTTTATTGACTATTGATTATGTGCATCATAGCAAATTATGAATAATATTGCAAAGAATGGAAACTTCAGAACACTTAATTGTGCTCATGAGGAACATTTACATAGAGCAAAAAGTTGTCATTCGACTAGAATAAGGGGGTACTGCACAGTTAAAAATCAAGAAGGGAGTGCATCAGGGTATTATCCTTTCATCATAATTATTCAATCTGTGTGCTGAGCAAATTATCCAAGAAGCTGGATTACATGAAGAAGAACACAGTATCAGGACTGGAGGAAGACTCATTAACAACCCACGATTTGCAAATGACACAACCTTCCTTGCTGAAAATGAAGATGACTTGAAACCCTTACTGGTGAAGATTAGACTATAGTCTTTAGTATGTATTGCATCTCAACATGAAGAAAACAAAATTCTTCAAAACTGGACCAATAAGCAATATTGCAATAAATGGAGAAAAATATGAAGTTGTCAGGGATTTCATTTTGCTTGAATTCATGATCAACACCCACTGAAGCAGCAGTAAAGAAATAAGATATCATATTGCACTAGGAAAATCTGCTACCAATGACCTTTTTAAAGTTTGAAGAAGTAAAGATGTTAATTTGAAGACAATGGTGCCCATAACTAAAGCCATGGTATTTCAAATTGTCTCATGTGCATGTGAAAGCTGGACAATTAATAAGGAAGACCAAAGAAGAGTTGAAGCCTTTGAATTGTGGTGTTGGTGATGACTATGGAAAATACCATGGACTGCCAGATGAGGATCTGACTCAAAGGCAGTGAGCTTTTTTGTTTTGTTTTGTTTTGTTTGCCAGATGAAGAAGAAATCTGTCCTGAGATATGTACACTTGGATGTTTTTCAGAAGCAATAATGGCCAGACTTCATCTCATCTACTTTGGTCAAGATGTTAGAAGGGATCATTCCCTGAAGAGGGATATCATACTTGGTAAAGCAGAGGTTCAGAGAAAATGGGGAACATCTTCAAAGAGATCGATTGACACAGTGGTGGAACAATGAGCTCAAGCATCCCAAGGATTGTGGGGATGGCTTAGGATCAGGAAGAGTTTTTTTCTGTTGTCCATCGAGTCACTATGAATCTGAATAGACTCAACTGCACCTAACAAAAACAACAATGTGGTCTTTTCAAAGTTATCATTATCCAATTACAATGATGCTTGGAATGACGTTTTTTTCCTACATGTGCTATTATAATTTAATGGTATAATTTTAATTTTGCTAGTTGTTTATGTCACCAGTATTATCACTACATTCAGTGATAGACAGAAATTATAATTTATAAGTTACCACACTGAATGAAACTAACTAGAGTGATGTCACTGAATAGGTGAACATTTCTTTCAAAATGCCCAATGTAACTTCTCATATTTGCTGATCTACTCCATAGTCTATTCTTTGCTTCACTTACTGAAGCAATTAGTGGAATTCATAAAATTAAATACTGCATTAAAAATAATTTTTGATTTACTATCCTCAATTTTTGGTATAAGGGACATGAGTCTTTTCTTTGGTGATCCAAATGGTTAAGTGTGTGGCTACTAAACAACAGGTGTTGGTTCCAACCACCCAGCTCTGTTTCCAAAGAAAGATCTTCAATCTGCTTCCAGGAAAATTAGCCATTGAAAATTCTGTGGAATTCAATACTATTAAGACAACATGGAGTTGCTATGAGTCTGTGTAAACTAGATGACAACTGTTTTGTTTGTTGGCTAGACATAATGTCATTTTTGTTAAAATTAAAGAACTCTCATGAAGACTGGATGAGGTTACAAGACTTATGACTGTCTTATCATTAAACATACCCTGCAAACTAATCTTATTCATACCTCAAGAATGCCCCTTCTTGTTTCCCCAAAAACATTGCTCACTCTGCTACATGATTAATCTAAAAATTTTTTTTCTTCATGATTTGCATCTCTAGAATGTTGTTTATTCCATGTGACTTGTTCTTCTGCCCTAGTGTATAACTTTTAAAGAACCTACTGTGCAGTCTTTCTTTTATCAAAAGATTATAAATTACATTTAAAAAATTGCCTTGTGATAATTGCAGAAGTTTCTCTAGAACTGACTACCTTTTTGCAAATGTCTTTCTCTCTCTCTCTCTCTCACTCCTTCTTAATAACCTCTTTACTTGTTGATGTATTATTGCTTTACCAGCATCTACACCATACAATATATTGTAAGGTGAATTGTCTAAAACTTGTTCAAACTGAGAAAGCAATGTTACTTGTATTTAAAACACCAGGAGGTTCACCTATGGTGGATGTGTTTAAGCACAGTTTGAGAATATGAGAATAAGAGAGACTAGCAAGAAGAATCTGGCCCTTTATTTCTAAAATGAAAGAAAGATAATGTCCTGAAGTGAAATACAGAATGTACAAACATGAAACCACACTAAATTGGGCGTATAAGGATTAAGGCATTTAAACAGTAAGATAGAGTTCAACAGTTTCTGGAATTCTTTTTTTTTTTCCCCCAATATTCTGAACAGACCAACAATTATGCCACACCATAAAATATTAATAACACAGAAGTAATTTTTACAATTAATTGTCTTTAGGGTACCACATTTTGAGAGACAAAAAAATAAAAATTCATTTGCTTAATGGGCTTTAGCACAACATTTACCAAAGAAACACATTATCAAGAGGTAGAATTTGACAACTTTCAGTAAGATGGTGGAATAGGCAGACAAGCTCCACAGACTCTCTTCAACAAAGAAAAGAGAAAACAATTGACAGAAATAGAAAAGATGATCCTGGAACCCTGAGCTTTGAAAAGAAGTATACAGAAATGGATTGGGCATGAACTAGTGGAAAAACCTGAATGAAAACAGTGAGAATGGAGACATTTGGAGCAGTGGACCATCAGCTACTCTGACAGGACAGACAGCCTGAATATTTCCAAGTGATGTTGGGACCTGAGAATTGACCTAAAGATCAGGCCTGGTTGTCAAGGGCTGCAGGGATGACTGCACTGGTTGCCTATGACTAGGAAAGGAAACAGCAAGGAGGGAGACAACCTGAGCGGTGGACTTTCAGCTGTCCAGAGGGCACAGCCATTTTGATTGTTCACAAGTAGTGGTCACTTGGATATTTAAAGTGACTGAGGTCATGGCCATTGAGAATGTTTATAAGCAGCAACCATTTTGGATACGTAAAGTGACCAAGGGAGCAGCTATTTTGAAAATTTACAAGCAATGGCCATTTTGGATTTTAAAGTGACAGCATTCTCATTTGGATTCCAGGGATCTAAGAATAAGATCTGTTTGACAAGGATGACAGGGACATACAGGAGGCAGGTAATGGGAGGGGAGACAAGTAGTGATTGTATAAGTGGTGCCAACTAGTGAAGGGAGGAGCACAGCACAGTACCCTCTTACATAGATAACATACAAACAAAACAAAGAAAAAGAAAATCATGGGCAAGTCACTCCATCATGACAACAAAATGCAACCACTGCCATTGGAGTCGTATATCCAACATATAACAACCCCTCCTTGGGTTTCTGAGGATGTATCACTACAGAAGTAGATTGCCCAATCTTCTTTCCAAGGAGTGGCTGGTGGGTTAGAACCATCAGCCTTCTGGTTAGCAGTCCAATGCCTTAGGCAATATGCCACCAGAGCTCTTACTCCAACATACAATAGCCAATTAAATATAAACACAAAAATGTCACAATGCCTCAGAGACAACAGACCACATAGTCCACACAAAAGCAAGAGAAACAAGCAACCAGGATACAGACTGAAAACACATCCCTGAGGAAGACGCAGCATTGGAACACCCTAATAAAGAATTCAAAAGATTTATATCTAGATACCTTCAATGGATTGAAAGACAGATCAAGGAAAACACTAAGAAAATTTAGGAAAACAGAGAAAACCCTAGAACAATTTTAAGAGACAATACAAGAATAAAATGACAAAATAAATGAAAAATTCAAAATGATATGAAATCTACACACAGAAATCCAGAAGATTAATACTAAATTTTAAGAAATAGGTAACTCATTGAAAAGACAAAGGAGTAGAATTGAATCAATGGAAGACATTATTAGTGAGATTGAAGGCAAATACCTCAATATTCTTTGGAAAGGGATCAATCAGAAAAAAAATCAACACAAAATGAAGGAGGCCTAAGGTTTATATGGGATACCATCAAGAGGAATAACCTACATGCAATTGGAATTCCAGAACATGAAGAAAAAAATAAAACCACAGAAAAAATTGTTAAAGATTTATTGGAAGAAAATTTTTCTGGTATGATGAAAGATGAGAATATATACATTCAGGAAGTCCAATGAACCCCAAACAGAACAGATCTGAAAAGTAAATCATCAAGTCATATCATCATCAAACTCATCTAAACCAAAGACAAAGAAAAAATCCTAAAAGCATCATGGGAAAAACAAAAATTTACCTACAAGGGGCAGTCAATAAGAATAAGCTCTGATTTCTTGGCAGAAATCATTCAGGCAAGAAGACAATGGGATGGTATATATAAAACCCAGAAAGAGAAAACTTTCCAACCAAGAATTATATAACCAGCAAAACTGTCCCTCAAATATGATGGTGAAATTAGGACATTTCTAGATAAGCAGAAATTAAGGGGGTTTGTTAAAACCAGACCAACCTTAAAAGAGATGCTAAAGGGAGTCCTTTGGACAGAGAACCAACAGCAGCAAACAACAAATGACTATCATAGTGGCTAAGGCACTTGACTGCTAACCAGAAGGCTGGCGGTTCAAACCCACCAGCCACTCCTCGGAAGGAAGGTTGGGCAATCCTACTTCCGTAGTGATACTGCCTCGGAAACCCAAGGAGGGGTCGCTATGAGTTGGGCCCGACTCGACGGCAAATAACAACAACAACAACATCAACACATATGATGACATAACTCAGAAACCAACCCCCTTGTACAAGTATCCAAAGTAAATAAGCCTACAAGATTGTAAACAGGGAAACAGAGACATCAATTGACAAATGAAGACAACAACAAACTAAAAAGAGGGAAAAAACTGTGTAGTTACAGAACTTCTAAATCGTAAGGAAGTAAAGACAACTACAAGATATAATGGACTGTTCTAAACTTGGGAAGAAATTATAAATCACAGGGAAACCTCAAAGAAAAATGATAAAACTTCACATCAAAATAAAAAAAAGGACCAGTACAAATACTTAGCAAATATTAAATCAATAGCAATGAAGGAAGTTATAACATGATTCATAAACAAAATGAGCTCAGCATTGAAAATTATATGGAACAAAGAAATCAACACCACGAAAAAGCACATAACTAAATGACAGTAACAAATTCGTAATTGTTGATACTTACATATCTGAGATGGGACCTATCATTTATAGAATTTATAGAAAACTCCAAAACTTCAACAACAAAAAGATTAACAACCCAATTAAAAAATGGGCAGAAGACATGAATGGACATTCACCAAAGAGGATATTAAGGTGAACAGCAAATACATGAAGAAATACTCATGATCATTAGCCACTATTGTTGTTGTTATGTGCCATAGAATAGGATCTGACTCATAGCGACCCCTTCTTTGGTTTCTGAGGCAGTATCACTACGGAAGTATATTGCCCCATCTTCCTTCCAAGGAGTGGCTGATGGGTTTGAACCACCAGCCTTCTGGTTGGCAGTCAAATGCCTTGGTCACTACACTACAAGAGCTCGCAGCCACCAGAGAGATCCAAATGGAAAGAACAGTGAGATACCATCTCACCCCAGCACTGATGGGAAAGTTCAACAAGACAGAAAATGGTGGATGCTGGCGAGGGTGTGGAGAGATTGGGACTCTCATACACTGTTGGTGGGACTATAAAATGATGCAACCATTATGGAAAACAGTATGGTGACTACTTAAAAATTGGAATTAGAAATACCATTTGACCCAGCAATCCTATTACTAGGTATATATACTAAAGAAGTGAGAGCCAGGGCAGAAACAGATATTTGCACACCCATGCTCATTGCAGCACTATGTATAATAACAAAAAGATGGAAACAACCTATGTTTACAGCAACAGAAAAATGGATAACCAAACTTTGGTACATACACACAATGGAATACTATGCAACCCTAAAGAATAATCTGCAAAACACTGCATAACATGAGTGAACTTGGAGGACATTATGCTTAATGAAAGAAATCAATCACAGATGGACAAACATAGTATTAGTTCATTATTGTAAAAAGTCAAGGAAAGGTTTATACATGGGAGAGAACTTTCTTTGTTGGTTACCAGGGGTGGGAGGGGAGGGGAGAGAACACTGCAAAACAAAACAAAAAAAAGTCCATTGATCCATGTCACTTTAGTTCTGTGTATTTCACTATAGATAAATTATATTTCAATAAAATGCATTAAAAAAGTAGGAATTATTTCATTACACAAGATAGTAAGTGTGAGGGATCTAGCTGAAGACATAGAAAGAAGATCAGAAACCATCAAATATAAAGTTGTCACTTTATTATATTTTTCGTATCAGTTTTTGTTCATGTTATTAATAATGACAGAGAGCTGATGATGCATAATACTGAAAATACCCAAATTTGTGTGAAGAGATAACATTTTCAACAAGATTTTTTAAGGATATGGAAAAATTAATTACTAATTTCATATGGAAAGGAATGAAACCTCAGACAAGCAGAGTACTTCTCAACAAGAAAAACAGAGAGGTCTCACACTTCCAGATCTTACGAACTACTCTGTAGTCACAGTAGTCAAAACAGAATGGTATTGGTACAATGTTAGACAGATATACCAATGGAACAGAATCGAAAGTCCACATATAGACCAATCCATCTATGGGCAACTGATCTTTGACAAACGTCCAAAGCCCATTAAATGGAGATGAGACAGCCTCTTTAACAAATGATGCTGGCAAAACTGGATATCTACCTGCAGGAAAATGAAACAAGACCCACACCTCACCCCATACACAAAAACAACCTCAAACTGGATCAAAGACTTCAACGTACAACCCAAAACTATAAAATTCATCAAAAATAAAGTAGGGGCAAATCTGGGAGCCCTAATTTATGGCATAAATAGATTATCAAGCATAACCCCGAATGTGCAGGAGATAGAAGAGAAGCTAGATGAGTGGGACCTTTTAAAAATTAAATTATTATGTGCTTTGAAAGACTTCATTGAAAGTGTAAAAAGAGAACCTACAGACTGGGAGAAAATATTTGCCTATGACGCATCTGATAAAGGATTCATCTTCAAAATCTATAGAAAACTTCAACACCTCAACATCAAAAAGACAAATAACCCAATTCAAAAATGGGCAAAAGACTTAAACAGACACTTCACCAAAGAAGATATACAGGCAGCCAACAAACACATGAGAAATGGCTCATGATCATTAACCATTGTTGTTGTTGTTATGTGCCGTCGAGTCAAGCCCAACTCATAGCGACCCCTCCTTGGGTTTCTGAGGTGGTATCACTATGGAAGTAGATTGCCCATCCTTCCTTCCAAGGAGTGGATCATTAGAGAGATGCAAATCAAAACAGCAATGAGATATCATATCACCCCAGCAATAATAGCAAAGCTCAACATTTCAGAAAATAACAAATGCTGGCAAGGTTGCAGAGAGACTGGAACTCTTTTGCACTGCTGGTGGGATTATAAAATGGTACAACCATTGTGGCAAATGGTATGGTGTTTCCTTAAAAAACTGAAAATAGAAGAACCATTTGACCCAACAATTCTATTACTAGGAATATATTCTAAAGAGGTAAGAGATAGTGCACAAACAGACACCTATGTACGTTGCAGTGCAATTCACTATAGCAAAGAGATGGAAACAACCTAAATGCCCATCAATGGATGAGTGGATAACCAAATTCTAGTACATGCACACAATGGAATACTATGCTACATTAAAGAACAATGAGGGATACGCAAATCATCTCACAATGTGGATCGACCTGGAGGACATTATGCTGCGTGAAATAAGTCATTTGCAGAAAGACAAATACTGTATGAGCCCATAACTGTAAAAAGACTGAGAAGGGTTTGCTTGGGAAATGGAACTCACTTTGTAAGTTACGGGGATGGAGAGGGAAGCAGAGGGATTAATTTTGGACTAGTTGGGGTCCACACACTGATGTGAGTAGGGGGAGGGATATATGGAAATTATCTGTGACCACCATGATAACATTAGGAAATAGGAGGACACTGAATTGTACATATAAGAGACAGACGACAAATGGTAATACCAAACAATGTGTCCACAATACTGCATTCCCATTAACACCAAACACCAGGCTACAGATAAACACATAATTACCTGAGAGGATCAGACAGGGATTAGTGAACAGGATGATACTCTAGACCAAGGATAGATTCAGCTGAAGCTAATCTTGCACAGACACAGTGATAAAGAATACCTGCAATCTTTACAGAAACAATAGAAGACAGACACAGAGTAATCTCTCACAGACACCCAGATACTATGGTAGAGAGATCCCATGGATCTACTGTCTCAGGACCATATTACTGGGGGACACCGAACTCAATTGGCACAACAAAATGCATAAAAGCCTGGTTCTGCATCCTACATTGGTGAGTAGTGACTGGGTTCTTAAAAGCTTTCAAGAGACCATCTAAGATGCAGCTAAAGGTCTCCTAGCATTGGAAATGAAGAAGAATACAGGGGGGAAAAAGAGGCATTTGGAAGCAATCAGCCATAGGATACGATGACCCTCAAGACCAGAAGAACTAGATGGTGCCCAGCTACCAATGCCAACCACTCAGGAAAGGATCAAATCTGGAGATCCTGGATAGAGTGGAAAGAAAAACGTGGAACAAAATCCAAAAACTCAATAATGACCAGAATTACTGGTCAGATGAAATCTGATGAGACCCCCAAAACTATGACCCTGGAATACATTCTGTGCCTGGAATAAAATGCACTCCCAGGGGCTGGCTCTCAGCCCAATAGTTAACAAGATGTACACACAGACCACTCAACCCAGGATGATGTACCCACATACCCTTTGGTAATATATGCCTTAGAGTAATAGACCACAGGGTACAGAGGACCAACATTCCAATTGAGGAAATGCAAGACAAAGAGGAGTGCATAAATATGAGGGGCACAAGGGGAGGGTTACAGGGTAGGAAGAGGAGGAGACTGGGTTAGGGCTGGATATGGTAAATAGGGAGTGAAATTAAATGTACACACAATGATGAATGTAAAACAAGCTCTTAAAATTAAAAAAAATAAACAAAATACAAAAATAAAATAAGAGACAATATTTTGATGGAAAAATTTAAAAATGCATGATGCTTGTATTTGGATGAAGAATCAGACCACAAAATTATTATTCAAATAGTCAAGTCCTAGAGTCCAGCATGAATGTAAGTCCTAAAACATCACAAGAAAAAATAGATGATATGCCTATGGAAAAATTTGTCACTGGGGAAAAAAAAAAGATGAAGAAAATATTCCATTTCCCACAACCCACAATTGAGTCCATATGTATTGAATTTTTAGCAGACAATGAGCATCGTATCTGAAAGCAGTGAGCCTCATCTGATGATCCTGCAATAACCCATAAATAAAGATGAATTTTGAGCGATTTTATTGCAAAAATTGTGATATTGGAGAAGAGAACCACTGTGGTGATCTTTCTAATCAAAAATAATTAGAAATGCAAGGCTAACAAATGAGACCATACTAAATAGTAATATTTGCAGATAAAGGGAATAATCACAGATATTTATAACACAATCATGTGTGTCATATAAAAGAGTTTTAACTACCATCATGGAATGAATGTTTGAGGAAGCAAGTAACTACTAGCTTCTGGTATGACAAGCCACAAATAATTTCTTATCTGTTTACTATCATGGGATACTTGCATATGGTTAGATTAGTTGTCCTCGGGTGGGTCAGAATACCTCCTGTAATGTAATTTAATGCATTTTAATGTTATCATTTTCATAATTTATTCTAGCATTATGTAATCAGTCAGTGTGCTGAGCTCATACCTGTATAGAACAGATCCTAAATCTAATCACACTTGAGTAATAAAAAAAGTTTACCAGAGCCTCCTGTCCTGTGAGGATGGTCTATGAGCCAAGGAATCAGAAATGTTTAACAAGGAAGCCACATGCCGAGATATAGATTTGGACTTTCAGCTTCCAAAAGTATGAAAAAAAATAATTTCTGTTCTTTAAAACTACCTACTTGTGATATTTCTGTTAGAGCTGTACTAGAAAAGGAAGACAATTTTAATTATATGAAGTATCCATGTTGTTGTTGTTATTTGTCATCGAGTTGGCCCCGACTCATAGCGATCCCTCCTTGGGTTTCCGAGGCAGTATCACTACGGAAGTAGGATTGCCCAATCCCCCTTCTGAGGAGTGGCTGGTGGGTTTGAACTGCCAGCCTTCTGGTTAGCAGTCAAGTGCCTTAGGCACTATGCTACCAGAGTAGGTAAATATGTAGATACATAAAGTAGACTAGTAGTTCCGTAGTGTTGAGGGTGTCAGGGAGTAAAGAGGAAGTGACTTCTAATGGGAACAGGTGTTTTTTTTTTAAAAAAAAAAAAAA
>NW_006922901.1:82586-85800 GCF_000298275.1 Orycteropus afer afer | reverse complement strand
ATATATATATATATATATATATGGTACATACACACAATGGAATACCAAGCAACTTTAAGAATAGCAATGTTTCTGAGAAACACTTCATAACATGGATAAATCTAGAGGACATTATGCTGAATGGAATTAGACCATCTCAAAAGGACAAATATTGTATGAGACCACTACTGGGAAACATCATGAAAATGTTTAGGCACAGAGACATTCTTTGAAGTTTCCAAAGAGTAGGAGGGGAAAGGAGGGTAAATCACTAATTGGAGGGTAGACACATAAACTCGGTTAAAGGAAAAGGTGATATACAATAAAGGGAGGTCAGCATGAATGAGTAAGCAAAGGAAGAAACTGGGTTAAGGGAAACACAGGTAAATACTATTATATATAGAATCTTCCAATAATGGTAATAACAGCCATCTCTTACTGGATACATGAAAAGATGTGAACTGAGCAAGAATAGGAAAGTGAATGGGCCTACTCCCATGGATTTTTATAGGTTGCATAGATGCTGTTTCTACACGCATGTATATATGTGTTGCAAATATGTCCATGTGTGTCAGAGCACAACTGTACCCCAGACAGTTTTCATTGGTTGATTTTTTGTAAGTCAGTTGCCAGGACTTTCTTTTGAGGTTCCTCTGGAAGAACTCAAATGTCCAACCTTTCGATCTCCATTAGCTCCACTCAGGGATCCTGAGAATGGAGCTCGAGGTACTAAAAGAGACAGTACACAATCTGGAAATCCACAGTGATTGCACAATACATATTTTAGTCTGCCCAAGACTGAAGCAAAGGGTTAACAGGTAGAAGATCTGTAAGAAGAAAAAAAGGAAAGAAGGAAGGAAGGAGGAATGGAAGGAGCAAGGGAAGGAAGGAAGGAAAGGAAGACTAATTACGTAAAACAATGAAAACCAGGCATTCAACCAGCAGCAGAGACAGAGCCCTCAAACTCCATCAGCTTGTCCCCTTCAGAGCTGCAAACAGAGACCAGCCTCAGCAGCTGCCCTGAATGCCTGTAGCTGTTGATAACTGCAGCGCACAGGTGGGGTTATTTGTGTTACCTGCAGAAACAGTGACAATCCTGTTATCAGACAGCAGCATTCCCTGACCACAGTCAATAAACATTTCCATAGTTAACTCATTTTCTGATGTCTTTCTTCTGTTCGATATTCTAAGAAAAATGCTTTACAGCGGCAAAACAAATAGGCAGTTAGAATGTTAACTATGCTGCTAGAGCAAAAAAAAAAAAAAAGAAAGAAAGATAGAAAAATTAATTTCCTTCAGGTTTACCACTTCAAATGGGTTTATCCTGATCGTTGAATAGTAATTTTCACAAGATCAGTAGGAACAGAAACTGATTTTCTGTGAGTTTATTGTATAATTCATTTTTTAAAAAGAAATATGGTTTGGGGCAAGTATCTTATTTTTGAAACATTCCATACAATGCTTAAAAAAGCTTACCTTACTAATTTAAATGCGTGTTGATAGATTACTCTTAGAATGATTGTATAAACTGAAATTTTGTAGCTTAACTATTTATAAAATAATTTATAGAACAAGATACAGAAAAGAAACATAAACTAAAGTTTTAAATGAATAAAAATATATATGTGTGCCTATTTGGTGGGAGCTCTGGTAGCATAGTGCCTAAGGCACTTGACTGTTAACCAGAAGGCTGGCGGTTCAAACTCACCAGCCACTCCTCGGAAGGAAGGTTGGGCAATCTACTTCCATAGTGATACTGCCTTGGAAACCCAAGGAGGGGTCTCTGTGAGTTGGGCCCGACTCGACGGCCCACAACAACAACAACAACAACAAAGGTAATGTCAAAATGAAATCTGTGATAAATTCACTGTGTTTTTTTCCACAGAAGGTTGTTCCATATGTGGGTGCCTGTAATGTTCTGGCATTTGTGTGACAATAAAATTACACTATGAACATCATCACAGGACCCTAAAGAAAGGTGACTCTTGGATCATTGCAGGCAAATTTTTCTATATATGACAATCCTGGTTATTCAATGGTTAAAACACTCATTTGCAACTGAAAGGTGGCATTTGGTACTCATCAGCTACTCTGCTGAAGAAAGATGTGGCAGTCTATTTTGGAAAAGAAATCTTGAAAACCTATGGGCTGTTCTACTCTGTCACATCCAGCAGTTTTGAGTCAGAATGAACCTGACTGCAATGTTTTTGTTTTGTTTTATTTTGTTTTGTTTTTGTTTAGAGTCTTCAACATAAGTACAAAGCATAAAGTTAAACCCATGGCATCTATGTTCCAAGACAGTTAGCTTTCTACAATTCATTGCCATAATGGAGGATGACTGTACAATTAGTGCGCCATGATTCATTCCAAAAACTCACTGCCTTCGAGTTGGTTCTGACTTATAGTGACTTCTCCTCGGGTTTCAAAGGTGGTATCTCTATTGAAGTAGATTGCCCACTCTTCCTTCTGAGGAGTGGCTGGTGGGTTTGAATCTCTAGCCTTTTGGTTAGCAGTCGCCAGACAATAAATAAATTCCATGCAACAATAGTGAGCCAGTGGCCTGAGTCTATAACAGGTGGGGTGACAAGGAGATTGGATCCAATGCTGGGAATTTAGTTAAGATCTCGGAGCAGGGCTTTTACACTTGATTACATAACCTGTTTTCACAACGGCAATTTCTGGATCTTGCCACAACTTGGAAATTAATGATCCAGGTTATATTCATTGCAGGATATGTATTTTAAGTTGGAGAGTCAATCTTATCATTTGGTGAGGTAATCTGTCTTCACCAGGGCTCAATAACAGTCTAGAAGTAGCTGCTAATTTTCTGTGTGTGTGCATGTGGGTGTGTCATTTAGCATCTACAAAAAAATCTTAGTCTGAAGCTCAGAGACCAGAAATTAGTGATAGAATCTCATTGTAAAGGGTTCCTTACTTGGCATTACGTCATCTGTCACTCCACACCTGTCTGAAGAAGAAGACAGTCCAAATGTGAGACAGTGTTCAGGTTGTGTGATTTGTGTTCAAACTGTCTTGTTATAATATACAACCAATTTTAGTTTTCTACATGTTTTGTGATTTTTATGGGTGCATAAGTAGAAGTCCTAGGTATGGAATAAGAGTGCCTTCCAATATCCAAAGAGCCCCATTTTGTTTTGGAAGTTTTTAGTTTTAGTGGTGTTAAACTCTATGGTTTATTCCTAAAGACTGTAAGAAGTTGTTTTTGGCTATTGAC
>NW_006922901.1:73193-79064 GCF_000298275.1 Orycteropus afer afer | reverse complement strand
GTAATGTACCAAACAGTGTTTCTTTGCTATTCATAAGGTTTTCCCTGGACAATTCTTTCAGAAGTGGATGGCCTCTTCCTTCTTCCTAGTCTGTCTCAGTCTATAAACTGGGCTGTTTCCTATGCACCAGGTGCATTTCACTGGGTTTTAAACACCAGAGGCTCAGCCTCAAAACTCACGTCTACATGTCATCACAGTAGGACAAACCAATAGACAAGTTTGTCCTGCTATTGGAGACCTCTCTTATCACCCCCACCTGGGCCCCTGTGGCTGACTGTTCCTCGGTCTGGCTTCCTGTCTTTTAATCCCCTTTCTCCTGCTCCTCCAGCCTGCTACTCTGTGCTACACCCGTGCTTACCTTGCTCCTGGAGACCCGGTCCCTCTTGGGAGGGTAACAATGGAGCCATTTGCTGAGGTGCCATGACTCAAATGGGCAGAAACAGCTGCAAACATCCATTAATAACAAGAACATGGATTGCATGAAGTACAAATCTGTGAAAATTAGAAGTGGTCAAAATGAAATAGAATATGTAAAGATCAATATCATAGGCATTAGTGAGCAGAAAATGACAGGTTTTGCACATTTTGAATCAGACAACCATATGATTTACTGTGCCAGGAATGACACATTGAAAAGGAATGGGGTGGCATTCATCATCACAAAGAATGTTTCCAAATCTATCCTGAATACAATTCTGTTAGTGATAGGATAATATCCATAAGCTACAAGGAAGACCAGTTCATACTACTATTTTTCAAAGTTATGTACCAACCACCAAAGCCAAAGGGACATTTAAGATATTACCAATTTCTGCAGTCTGGACTATCAAACATGCAATCATCATGTGTTGATTATTACTGGTGATTGGAATGCAAAATTTGGAAACAAAGAATAATTGATGGTAGTTGAAAAATATGGCCTTGGTGATAGAAATGACACTGGAGATCACATGAGAGAAGTTCACAAAACCAAAGACTTATTCATTGCAAATACGTTTTCTCAACAACACAAACAGTTGCTATACACATGGACTTTGCCAAATGGAATACATAGGAATCAGATCAACTGGTGTGGAGAGAAGTGATGGAGAAATTCACACCTTCAACCAGAACAAAGCCTGGAGCTGACTGTGGAACAGATCTTCAACTACTCATAGGAAAATTCAAGTTAAAGCTGAAGACAATAAAAAGAAGTCCACAAGAGCCAAATATGGTCTTGATTATATCCTATCTGAACTATCTGAATTTAGAGACCATGTAAAGAATAGAGGAGATGTCTTGAACACCAGTGACAAAAAAAAAAAAAAACAGAGGAATTGTAGAATGAGATAAAAAGTATTATTTATATATCAAGGAACCAAAAAGTCATTAAAATGATAAGAAAGGAAGAAAAGACCAAAATAGATGTCTGAAGAGACTCTGAAACTTGCTCTTGAACAGAGAATAGGTAAATAAAGTGGAAGAAATGACAAGATAAAAGAACTGAACAGAAGATTTCAAACAGCAGTTTGAGAGGACAAAGTTAGATATTATAATGAAATGTGCAAAGACTTGGAGTTAGAAAAACAAAAGAGAAGAACACACTTAGAATTTCTCAAGCTGAAAAAAAAACTAAAGGAAAAATTGAAATCTCAAGTTGCAATACTGAAAGATTCTTTGAGCAAAATATTGAATGCTGCAGGAAACATCAAAAGAAGATGGAAAGATTACACGGAGCCACTGTACCAAAAAAAGAATTGATCAATGCTCATCCATTTCAGGCGGCGGTATATGATCAAGGACCAATGGTATTAAAGGAAGAAATCAAAGATGCACTGAAGGAATTGGCAAAATACAAGCCTCCAGGAATTGACAGAACACCCATTGAAGTGTTTCAATAAGTGGATGCCCCACTAGAAGCACTCATTTGGTTATGTCAAATATTTGGAAGACAGCTACCTGGCCAACTGACTGGAAGAGATGCATATTTGTACCCATTCCAAACAAAGGTTATCCCACACACTGTGGAAATTATTGAACAATATCACTTATATCACATGCAAATAAAATCTTGGTGAAGATACTTAAAAAAATGGTTGCAGCAGTATAAGGACAGGAAACTTCCAGATGCAAACTGAAGTCAGAAGAGGATGTGAAATGAGGAATATCACTACAGATCACAGATGGACCTTGGCTGAAAACAAAGAATACCAGAAAGATGTTTGCTTGTGTTTTATTGATGTGCAAAAGCATTCAATTGTGTGGATCATAACAAATTGTGGATAACGTTAAGAAGAATGGGAATTCCAGAGCACTTAATTGTACTCCTGAAGAACCCGTACATAGATCACCAGGCTGTCATTCCAACACAACACGGGGATACTGAATGGTTTAAAATCAGGTCAAAAAATCAGATGTCATATTGCACTGGGCAAATCTGCTGCAAAAGACTTGTTTAAGGAGCTTGGGTAGCATAGTGGCTAAGGCACTTGACTGCTAACCAGAAGGCTGGCAGTTCAAATCCATATATGATGACTAAATATATGGATGTGAAAGTTAGACAATGAATAAGGAAGACCAAAGAGGAGTCGATGCTTCTGGGTTGTGTTGATGGCCAAGAATACTGAAAGTACCATGGACTGCCAAAGGAACTGACAAATGTGTCCTGGAGGAAGTGCAGCAAGAATGCTCTTTGGAAGTGAGAAGGGCTAGACTCTGCATCACTTGGTTTGGTCACGTTGTCAGAGGGAACATTCCCTGAAGAAAAATATCATATTTGGTAGAGTGGAGGGTCAGAGAAAAAGGGGAAGGCCTTCAATGAGACAGACTGACATAGTGGCTTCAGCAATGGGCTAGGTATGGCAAGGGTTGTAACATTGGTGCAGGAGTGAGCAGGGCCTCGTTCTATTGTCCTTAATATTGCTATGAATCCAAGTCAACTCAATGGGACGTAACAACAACAACAATATGATCATTACAATTTTTAGTATCTCTTTTTAATGGATATATTACAATTTTTTTTAAAAAAGAATATATATAGAAATCATACATATTTAATTTATTAAAAATCTGCTTGGAGTTAAACTATAATAATAATAGGTAGTCAAGATTATTTCTTCATTCATTCTTTATAGGCTTATTATTTAGCATAATTCTATTGTATGCTGAGTATTTTTTAAAATACGTAGAATGCAGCAACACTGTGTCATGGAGCAGGGAGCAAGAAAGAGAAGGGTGAGGGATATATCAGAGAGGGACCAAGGGTAACATTAAATGGTGCTCGTAGATAAAAAAAAAAAATCACCATTTATGTAATCATTCATGTCTTCATAACTTGTAAACTGTTGTTCAGCACTGATTGAACTAGAATAACTCATTCTAAACCAAAGTTTATTTTTAAGTATACGTTTCCTTTTTTTTTTTTTTTTGGTTCTATTATCCAGCTACTCAAATTGTTTTAAAGCTCAATATTTCACACATGTGAAGAAAATGTGTTGAGAAATTCTTGAATATGACTAAAAAGTGTGGTGCTAACTAAACAGTAGATTTCAAATAATTTTGTAAAATCTTTTTAGACTTTTAGACAACTGGGATCCCTGAGTACTGCAAATGGTTAATTTGCTTGACTTTTAACCAAAAGTTTAGAGGTTTAGGTCTACCAAAAGGGAAATTAAAGAAAGGCCTGGTGTCTAGTTTTTACAAGTCAGCTACTGAAAATGTTTTGGAGCCCAGTTCTACTGTGACCCACACAGGGTCACCATGCATTGGGATAAACTCCATACACAATGCTTTTTTAAAGAAACTGAGAAAGTTGCATGGCATAGTGGACACTTGTTTCTGGTAGCCTAGTTTTGAAGGCTCTCTGCACACTTCTGCTTTTGATAATCAAGCTATGTGTTTACCATGAATCTGTTGTGTTGTTACCACATCTATTTATGTCAGTTATTGAATGATCTGGTTTAATTGAATACTGTATTATCCAGAGAAAGGGCTTTGGTTCTATGTCAGATGATTGGGGGATAATTTTAATGTAATAAAATGTTTAAACTGTCTCAATAAAAATCAAACAAACTCACTGCGCTCCAGTTGTATCCAACTCATAGCGATCCCTCCTTGGGTTTCTGAGGAGATATCACTGCGGAAGTAGTTTGCCCAATCATCCTTCCCAGGAGTGGGTGGTAGGTTTGAACCTCCAGACTTTTGGTTAGCAGTCAAATATCTTAGGCATTACACCATCAGAGCTCCCTTAAATTGTCTGTATCATATTTAATTTCTTACTTAATTTTTAAAAGTAATTTACTAATTATTGGTTCCAAATAAGAAAGCTACTATTTACTATACAGCAGGGTCCCAAAGGATCATTGATTCTGATATTCCTCGGTTATTCACCATTAATGAATCCTTCTTTTGAGTCTTTAGAACTTGATCTCCAGAGTCCACATTCAACATCTCCAACATGCCACTTGAATGAAGATTTTAGGTATCAATGAATGTCTTAGAACTGACAAAACTTCCAAAACTTACAGTCAGCCTGAAATCTATAACCCCACTGAGATAGGCCATGGAGTGAAAATGGGAAAGAAAAATTATATAAAAGTATAATTCTGCCATTTTTCCTAAGGTCTTGCATTCACAGACAGAATATTTAAGCTTAAGAAAACAGATAAGGACTATTATTTTAATATTAAGAATAATGCTTTTTTTTTTTCTTTTTACTATAAACAAACAAACAAAAAATATTGCTTTTGAGCTGATTCATAATAAGCTTCCATGAGTTTCTACTACTGTTAAGTGTTTAAAAAGTGAGGCGGGGGGAAAATGCTGAAAAACAAAGAAGAATTTGAGCCAAGAGGACTCAGGTCTAGATAAATTATGTAACCTGGCAGCTAACTCTCCGAGTCAGCTCATTGCTTGAGGGAATCAAGATTGTTCAGATGTACTTTTCCACTCAGCACAAATGCTTTGGCAAAAAGCAATTCTGTGAAATTATAGTTTGAAAATATTAGAATATCTGAAGATCATTTCTTGGCCAGAAAAATGGTTTCCTATTGCTTTCCTCAAGAGCATTTCTACATTAAAATTATGCATCTATGGCTTATACAATATAGTGTGTGAAAATTTATAATAAAACTTTCCTGAAGTCTAATTAACATACAATGTTATCATAACTTCCCCCCAGGTAATTATTCATGGGGTCCTCTATATTTCATCTTATTAACATATTACAATTTGGGATATTAACTTTTTAGAGTCTTATTCATGCTGCCAGCAACCAAAGCATATGATAATAAGTATGTTTTTGTCTGGAAATATAATACCTGAAAAATATCACTTTAATTCTAAAACTAAACCAAGTCCTCCAAGTAGTATCATGATATACACTCAAGGGAATAGAAACAAGACTCATTTGAATTATAAATGAAATAGATGTGTGTTGCCAAAAGAAATATTCTTAAAAAGAATTTTACTGTTTAATGGGGAAAAAAGGGATACCAATAATGAACATTAAAATTATTAAGAATGAAACTCTACTATTGGTGGACAACAAATCAGGAAAAGGAACCAATAGTACCATAGGAAATAAGTATGTGTATGAGTATAAATGTACTATTAAGAAAATAGAAAATGTTTAATTGGAGTGCTAAGTCTCTGGACTTACAAAGAGTTCAGTCTTTGGAGGTCTGTTCTGAGCATTGTAATTTTAATATGAAGAATTCATTGTTACCAAATTCAATAAAGTGATAGGTGCAGGAACAACACTAATTACAAAAATGCATGTGATGAGGGAGACGGAGAAGGAGAAGCTCTGATGGTGTAGTGGATAATGCATTTGGCTACTAACCCAAAGGTTGGTGTTTCAAACCTATGTGTGGCTCAATGGGAGGAAGATGA
>NW_006922901.1:71522-72538 GCF_000298275.1 Orycteropus afer afer | reverse complement strand
TGCATTTATGTGTGTATGTACGTGTGTGTATGTATGTATATGTGTATGTATATATACACACATGGCCATCAGGTTGATTCTGACTCAGAGCAACCCCCATTGGGTTTACATGTTTAAAAATCTTTATAGAAACAGACCACCCCATCTTTTTCTTTCTGCAGCTGTTGGGAGTTCAAATCACCGACCTTTTGGTTAGCAGCCAAATGTCTTTCCCACAACACTACCAGAACTCCATATATATATATATATTTGATGTTGTTGTTGTTATATCCCGTCGAGTCGGCCCCAACTCATAGCGACCCCTCCTTGGGTTTCCGAGGCAGTATCACTACGGAAGTAGGTTTGCCCAACCTTCCTTCCAAGGAGTGGCTGGTGGGTTTGAACCACCAGCCTTCTGGTTAGCAGTCAAGTGCCTTAAGCACTATGCTCCCAGAGCTCCTTATGCTACCAGAGCTCCTTATACATATAGACAAACACACTGCCGTGGAGTCAGGCCCGATTCATAGTGATCTCTCCTTGGGATTCTGAAGTGGTGGTTGTTGTTGTTCTTAAGTGCCGTCGAGTTGTTTCCGACTCATAGCAACCCCATGCACAGCAGAAGGAAACACTGCCCGATCCCATGCCAGCCCCACAATCCCTGCTATACTTGAGTCCATCATCGCAGCCACTGTGTCGATCCATCTCGTTGAAGGCCACCCCCTCTTTCGTCAACCCTCCACCCTACCAAGCATGGCATTCTTCTCCAGGGAATGGTTCCTTCTGACAACATGACCACAATAGGTGAGACGAAGTCTGGCCATTCTTGCTTCCAAGGAGCATTCTGGCTACTTCCTCCAGGACAGATTTGTTAGTTCTTTTAGCAGTCCATGGTACTTTCAGCATTCTTCGCCAGCACCACAACTCAAAAGCATCGACTCTTCTTCGGTCTTCTTTATTCATTGTCCAGCTCTCACATGCATACGAGGCTATTGGAAATATCATGGCTTGTGTCAGGCTCACCTTACTCCTCAAGGAGA
>NW_006922901.1:66799-71292 GCF_000298275.1 Orycteropus afer afer | reverse complement strand
TCACTTTCAGCAAGCAAAGTTGTATCATCTGCATATCTCAGATTGTTAATGATTCTTCCTCCAATCCTGATACCACGTTTTTCTTCATACATTCCAGGTTCTCGGATTATTTGCTCAGCATATAGTGGTATCACTACTGAAATTTATTGCCCAACCTTCCTTCCAAAGAGTGGCTGGGGGTTTGAACTGCCATTCTTCTGGTTAGCAGTCAAATTTACCTTCTTACAACATGACTGGGAGCTCTGCTGGTGTAGTGTCAAAAGCATTTGACTACTAACCAGAAGGCTTGTAGTTCAAACCTACCAGCCACTCCTCAGAAGGAAGATAGGGCAATCTACTTCCATAGAGATTCTTCCTTGGAAACCCAGCCAAAAGTCACTATAAAGCAATGACTCAATGGCAGTGAGTTTGTTTTTTTTACAACATAATCAAAGCAGGTGAGACAAAGTCTGGTCATTCTCACTTCCAAGGAGCATTGTGGCTGCACTTCTTTAATGAGAGATATGTTAGTTCTTTTAGCAGTCCTTGGTACTTTCAACATTTTTTGCCAACCAACACCTCAAAAACATTGACTCTTCTTTACTCTTCCTTAGTCATTGTCCAGCTCTCACATGCATATGACGTGTTCAAAAGCACCATGGCTTGTGTCAGGCATACCTTAGTCTTCAAGGAGATATCTTTGCTTTTCAGGCCTTGAAAGAGGTCTTTTGCAGCTGATTTTCCCAGTGCTATATGTCATTGGCATTTACTGCTGCTTCCACTTGTGTTGATTGTAGAACCAAGTAATATAAAGTCTTTGACAACTTTAACCTTTTCTACATTTATCATGCTGCTGCTTAATAGACCATAAGCATGTTATTGAAAGGATTTTTTATTTCTTTATATTGAAGTGTAATCCACACTGTTGAGTGTAGTCTTCTGTCTTCATTACTGTTTCAAGTCATCCTCACTTTCAGCAAGCAAAGTTGTGTCATCCACATATCTCAGGTTGTTAATGACTCTTCTTCCAATCCTGATACCACGTTCTTCTTCATATAGTCCAGCTTCTTGGATTATTTGCTCAGTGTACAGATGGAATGAGTATGGTGAAAGGATACACACTCCCTTCTTGATTTTAAACCATGTAGTATTCCTTTGTTCTAATCGAACAACAACCTCCTGGTCTAAGTACAGATTTCACATGAGTGTAGTCAACTGTTCTGAAATTCCCATTCTTCTCAATGTTATCCATAATTTGTTACGATCAACACATTTGAATACTTTTGCATAGTCAATAAAACATAAGTAAACATCTTTCTGGTATTCTTTGCTTTCCATCTGATTTAGCAATGATATCTCTTATTTCACATCCTCTTCTCAATCCAGTTTACATTCCTGGACATTAGTTACCGATATACTGCTGCAACTGGTTTTTAATTAGCTTCACTAAGATTTTACTGTGTGTGATATTGTGTGTGATATTACTGATATTGTCTGATAATTTCCACATTCTATGGGGTCACCTTCTTTGGAATAGGTACAAATATGGATCTCTTCCAGCCAGCCAGATAGCTGTCTTCCAAATCTCTTGGTATAGTCAAATGAGTTCATCCAGTGCAGCATCCATTTGTTGAAACATCTCAGTGGGTATTCTGTCAATTCCCAGAGCCTTTTTTTTTTCCCCACTTCCTTCAGCACAGCCTTGACTACTTCCTTCAATATCATTGCTTCCTGATCATATGCCACCTCTTGAAATTGTTGAATATCTATCAATTATTTTTGGTACAATGACTGTGCATTCCTTCCAGCTTCTTTTGATATTTTCCTGCCTGTGATGATAGAGCCAACCACATAATCCTAACTGAGAAGTTAGTGAGATAGCTCTGGTAGCATAGTGCCTGAGACACTTGACTGTAACCAGAAGTCTGGTGATTCAAACCCACCAGCCACTCCTTGGAAGGAAGATTGGGCAATCTACTTCCCTAGTGATACTGCCTCGGAAACCCAAGGAGGGGTCACTATGAGTCAGGTCCAACTCCACAACACATAACAACAACAACAATGAGAAGCTAATGAACTTGAAAAATTTGGTCATAGGCTGGTCACATAGAGATTTCATCACAATGAGGTAACAGTTGGGATACTGTGCTTTTAGATTAATCAGTGGCTGTGAATATAGTGTCTGAGTCCACAGTGTAGTGTCAGTAATGGAGTTTTAATTTCCATGTTTCCTGGCAATAGAAATCTTTCACCAAGACAACAACTTGTGGTGTGATTTTGGCAAGGTCCATGTTCTCTAGTCCAATTTTGATATTCTGCAGTACGTAGAAATGTGCTAAATATTAACATTTAAAATATATATTGTTTCCTGTTTAATTTTGATAGAGTTGGGTCTTGCTTTCCTAGTGCTGCACTGACAGGAATACCATAAGTGGATGACTTTAACATATAGGAATTCATTTTCTTACAATTTAGGAGACTAGAAATCCTCATTCAGAATGCCTGGTCTAGGGTCTAGGTGAAGGCCCTTTGACCTCGGGTTTCAACTCTTCCTCTTATTCCAGGACCACTGGAGCTGGAGGCTTATTCTAACTCATGCAGCTACTGGCTGCTGAGGTTGATGAATCTAAGGTTAGCAAGTAGAATGGCACAATTCCAAGATCAATAGTCAACACTGCAGACCATTTGCTCTAGTCCAGGAAAAATCTCAAGGCTGGTAGGTAACATGCCAGCCTACTAGTTCAATTACAGAAGTAGAGATGATGACTTGGCCAAATGTAGGATTCAAAAGTGCCAAAAAGCAAGATACCTTCCTCAAAGCTTCTCTTTATATATTGGAAACAGGCCACACCCCAAAGGCAACTACTTAGCTACTTATAGTGGATTCTTCTATAGAAGTGATTACAATCTCATCATTAAAAATAACCACATCCAGCTGGCCAACCAGTGAAAACAACAGCCCAAACAAGTTGACACATTATCTTAACTAACACAAGTGGTTTTATTGTTTACAGGAAAAAACAGGGACTGATAAATAAATTGGTACCAGAATTGTTGCATATGAGAGACTCTCTTGAAATAGGAAATGGATAACTGGACCTTGTCTTAGTTTCTTAGTTCTTCTGCAACAAAAATAGCATAAGTGGGTGACTATAGGGTTCAGAAATTTATATTCTCACAGTTTGTTGTTATTGTTGCATCTTGTCTACTTGATTCCAACTCAGTTGATTCCAATTCACTGTGACTTATATGACAGAAGAGAACTTCTCTGTAGGATTTCTTAATTTGTAACCTTTACAGATGTTCTCTAAATTCAGGGAGGGTATTATCAAGATCATATTTTAGCTCTCATTGACTTGTTTTAATTGTTTTCAATTTCAACTTGAACGTGCATATGAGTACTTAATGGTCTGCTCCACAATCAGCTCCTGGCCTTGTTTTGGCAGAAGAAATTGAACTTCCCCATTGCTAAAAGTCAGCTGCAGAGGTCCAGGTGAGGAGAGAGAACACAGGCTTGCCTAAAGCAGCAGGACGGTAGAGTGGGAGAAAGGGAATAAAAAGCCAGGAACCTGGACAGAGAAGCAGTCAGCTGCAGGGATCCAGGTGAGGAGAGGAAACTCAGGCATGCCCAAAGCAGCAGGGTGGGAGAGCGGGAGAAAGGGGATTAAAAGGCCCAGGAGTCCAGACATAGGAGGAGTCAGCCACAGGGACCCAGGTAGGGGTGGTATGAGAGGTTTCCAATAGGAAGACAAACTTGTCTGTCATCTTGTCCTACTGTGGTGATGTGTTGATATGAGTTTTGAGGCTGAGCCACTGGAGTGTCAAACCCAGCAGGATGCACAAGGTACACAGGAATCAGCCCAACTTACAGACTGAGACAGACTAGGAAAAAGGAACAGGCCATCCACCTCTCAAAGGATTGGCCAGGGAAAACCTTTTGAATAGCAAAGAAACACTGTTTGCTATATTACCCCACAACTTTATGAATAGTCCGGTTACATTAGAAGACTCTCAAAATAGGACTGGGAAAGAGCTGCATCATCTTAGTAAACCCAGCCTTACTCCTATGGATAAGCTTTTGAGACATCCATTTGCTGATGTGGCACCACTCAAATTGAAGAGAAACAGCCACAGACATCCATTAATCATCAGAACATGGAATGTACAAAGTATGAATTTAGGAAAAATGGAAGTTGTCAAAAATGAAATGGAATGTATAAAGATTGATATTCTCAACACTACTGAGCTGAAATGGACTGGTTTTGGCCATTTTGAATCAGACAATCATGTGATCAACTATGCTGGGAATGAAAGTTTTAAGAGGAATGGTGTGGCATTCATCATCACAAAGGATGTTTTAAGATCTATCCTGAAGTACAATTCTGTCAGTGATAGGATAATATCCATACACTTACAAGGAATACCCATTAATATGACTATTATTCAAATTTATGCACCAACCACCAAAGCCAAAGATGAGGAAATTGAAGATTTTTATCAACTTCTGCAGTCTG
>NW_006922901.1:54334-66582 GCF_000298275.1 Orycteropus afer afer | reverse complement strand
ACACAGGAATCAGATTGACTACATCTGTGGCAAGAGGCAGTGAAAAAGCTCAATATCTTCAGCCAAAACCAGGCCAGGAGCTAATTGTGGAACAGACCATCAACTGCTCATATGCAAGGTCAACCTGAAGTTAAAAACAATGAAAACAAGTCCACAAGAGCCAAAATATGATGTTGAATATATCCCTCCTGAATTTAGAGATCATCTAAAGAATAGATTTGATGCAATAAACACCAACGACCGAAACCAGAAGAATTGTGGGAGAATATCAAGAACATTATCGATGAAAAAGCAAGAGATCACTAAAAAGATGAGAAAAGAACAGAAGACCAAAATGGATGAGAGAAGAGACTCTGAACCTTGCCCTTGAGCAGAGAGTAGCTAAAGCAAATGGAAGAAATGACAAGATAAAAGAGCTGAACAGAAGATTTCAAACAGCAGCTCGAGAACACAAAACAAATTACTATAATGAAATGTGGAAAGACCTGGAGTTTGAAAACTAAAGGGAAGAACACGCTCAGCATTTCTTAAGCTGAAAGAATTGAAGAAAAAATTTAAGCCTTGAGTTGCAATATTGATAGATTCTATGGGCAAAATATTGAATGAAGCATGAAACATCAAGAGCAGATGGCAGGAATACACAGAATCACTGTACCAAAAAGAATTGGTCGATTTCATCCATTTCAGGCAGTGGCATATGATCTAGAACCAATGCTACTGAAGGAGGAAGTCAAAGCTGCAATGAAAGAATTGGAGAAGAACAAGGCTCCGGGAATTGACGGAATACCAATTGAGATATTTCAACAAATGGATGCTCCATTGGAGGCACTCACTCAGTTATGCCAAGAGAATTGGAAGACAGCTACCTGGCCAACTAATTGGAAGAGACCCATATTTGTACCCATTTCAAAGAAAGATGATCTCACAGAATGCGGAAATTAAAGAACAATATCATTAATATTGCATGAAAGTAAGATCTTACTGAAGATAATTCAAAAACTTTTGAAGCAGTATATTGACAGAGAAATTCCAGAGGTTCAAGCTAGATTCAGAAGAGGAGTGGAACAAGGGATATCATAGCTGTCGTCACATGGATCTTGGCTCAAGGCAAAGAATACCAGAAAGATGTTTACTTGTGTTTTATTGACTATGCAAAGTCATTTGATTGTGTGGATCATGACAAATTATGGATAACATTGAGAAGAATGGGAATTCCTGAACACTTGATTGTACTCATGAGGAACATGTACCTTGACCAGGAGGCTGTCATTCGAATGGAACAAGGGGACACTACATGGTTTAAAATCAAGACGTGAGTGCTATAGGGTTGTGTCTTTTACCCATACTTATTCAATCTATATCCTGAGCAAATAATGTGAGAAGCTGGACTATATGAAGAAAAATATGGCATCAGGATTGGAGGAAGAATCATTAACAACCGGAGATAAGCAGACGATACAATTTTGCTTGTTGAAAGTGAGGATAACTTGAGGCACTTACTGATGAAGGTTGAAGAATACAGTTTGCAGTATGGATTATGTCTCAATATAAAGAAAACAAAAGTCCTCACAACAGGACCAATGATCAGCATCACAATAAATGGAGAGAAGATTGAGGTTGTCAACAAATTCACGTTGCTTGGTTCTACAATCGGTGCCAATGGAAGCAGCAGTCAGGACATTAGATGACGTGTAGCATTGGGAAAGTCAACCATGAAAGAACTGTTTCAAGTGCTGAGGAGCAAGGATGTCTCCTTGAGGACTAAGGTGCACCCAACACAAGCCATGATATTTCCAATCACCTCGTATGCATGTGAGAGCTGGACAATGAATAAGGAAGACTGAAGAAGAGTTGATGCTTTTGAGTTGTGGTGCTGGCGAAGAATGCTGAAAGTACCATGGACTGCTAAAAGAACTAACAGATCTGTCCTGGAGGAAGTGCACCTGGAATGCTTCTTGGAAGTGAAAATGGCTGACTTTTTCTCACCTATTTTGGTCATGTTGTCAGACGGGACCATTCCCTGGAGAAGGATGTCATGTTTGGTAGGTGGAGAGTCAACTAAAGAGGGGGAGGCCTTCACCGAGATGGATTGACATGGTGGCTGTGATGATGGGCTCAAGTATAGTAGGAATCATGGAACTGGCACAGGATCGGGCAGTGTTTCATTGTGCAGTGCATGGGGTCACTATGAGTCAGAAATGACTCGATGGTACCTAACAACAATAACAACAAGAAAAGGACAAACAAATCTGCCCTGGAAAAAGGGAAGCCAGAATGCTCCTTGGAAGTAAGAATGGCCAGACTTCGTCTCACCTACTTTGGTCATATTGTCAGAAGGAACCATTCTCCAGAGAAGGATATTGTGGAAGTTAAATTTATATGTCAACTTGCCTGGGCCTGGTTGAGTGGCTGGGTAGCTGATGGTAGTTATTCCCATGATGGGAGTAGCAATCAACTCCATGGGGGGATCTACCACAAGCAGCTGAGTAGCTGCCTTTGGGATGTGGTCTGCTTCCTGTGTATAAAGAGAAGCCTTGGGGATATCCTCTAGTTTATGGCACAAATGGACCCTGCCTATAGCAATGTCATTGTTCATCAGCCTCCCATGTTCTGCTGACCTTGGGACTTACAATGGACTTGAATCAGTGGCCTGCCATGTGGTTTGGTAACACCAGGACTGTGCCATTTTATTTGTCGGCCTTGGGCTGGTTAGCTTCCTCAGCCAGTAGCTGCCTGAGTGAAGTGATGCCTGAAGTCCAAGGTCTAGGGGCTTCACACTTTGAACTGGCACTTTGAACTGGGATGTAAAGCCTCCAAACTCTGAAAGAATAAACTCCTATTTGTTCAAGCTATCCCATTTGTGGTGTATTCCTGCCAGAATGGCACTAGGTAACAAGAACAGGTATCATGCATCGTAAAGTGGAGAGTCAACGAAGAAGGGGAAGGCCCTCAGCGAGATGGACTGACACAGTGGCTGCAACAATAGGCTCAGGTATAGCAAGGATCGTGAGGCTGGCACAGGATGTGGCAGTGTTTCATTCTGCTGTGCACAGGGTCACTAAGAATTGCCGATGATTCGATAGCACCTAACAAGAACAATCTTTACAGAAGCAGCTCACTCTCACAGAGTCCCTGGTGGGCTAGAACTGTACAACTTTCAGTTAATATCCCAGAGCTTAACAATTGTGTCACAAAGTCCCTCTATCTCTTTCTCACAGTTTAGGAGACTGCAAGTCCAAATTCAGGATGTGGTTCTGGGAGAAGGTTCTTTTTCACCAGATATCAAGGATTTGTGATATGTGGTGAAAAAATCATTGTCCCTTTGACTTCTGTAACACATGTTTTCCTGGGTTCCTTAGAAATCCTCACATGTGCTTCTGTTTTCCTCAGAGCTTGATAAACTCTGGTGTCTCTGTTGCTCCTTATGTTGCTCAGAAGTGATTGGTTTAGGACATGTGCCACACTGATGGGGTCTTATTAACATAACACAGAAAACCTTATTTCCAAACAAGATGTCATTTCATATGTATAGAAGTAGGACTCCAGCACATATTTTGGAGACAACATGAATCAATCCATAACAGACCTGCCACTCTGGGATGGCAATGAGGATCATGCTTTTATTATGGGAGGGAGCATTATCAGCCAATGACACACCAGGTTCAACAGTTAAATGATCACATATTCAATTTGGAAAAATGTGCAAAATGTAGGCAAGACTTCAGGAACTAGATATGAACTCATGAAGAATATCATTGAGTCCGTGAAGAAGTCTGTACCTTAAGGGGTTGAATAGGTTTTCTGACTTCTCAGGAGACATGAAAAGAAGATAATCATAAAATGAATGGTAAATTCTCAGAATAAAACACTGTCAAAAGCAAAGGGACTATACTCCTGCTAGAAGAATTTTTCAGGTAGTGTTAACATAGACAAAACTTAAACCAAGGTTTTTCCTTTGGGCTGCCAAATTGTTTCAGTGTTATTCAGAGTCTTATTGCATTTCTTACATGAAAGTTAGGTAATTTATCAGTGAAGATAAACCTTGAAAGTTGTAAGGGGTTCATAAGAAATGATTCATGGGCTTCAGAGTACCCCAAATCCAGAAATCCCACTGATCATATTTTGCCAGCCAAAGTAGTTTTGTGATGATTTTTCTAACTATTTGATGAAGCTGTTTTCACATTTGTTTAGAATGTTGAACCCATCTCACTTCAGGGCAATCCCTTGTAAAAGAGAAGGTAAATCTTTAGTTTTGCTTCTCCTATTATCTCATTTTATCTGGACCTATAGTGATAGAAAGCTTACTCAGAAAAATAATTGGATATATATAACTTGGAAAATATTTGTAGAAATCTCTATCTGCCATTATATATACGTCTACAAACTAAATAAACAAAATATGAACTCTAAGTGTGGAAATTATGAATTCCAAATAAGCTTCATCCAGCAAGGAAAACTGTAATTTTAAATAACCCTAAATATTGATTTTACTACTGCTGCAGACAGCCTTAGCTAATGACTAAAACTTGCTAACTTCTCAGAAGAATTTCAAAAATTGTACTTTGGCAATACAAACCATGCCTTTAGAATCTCAGAGAAGTTACACACCCTAACTCAGGCTGTAGCCAATAAGTGACTGTTGTTGTTGTTGTTGTTGTTAGGTGCCATCAAGTCAGCTCTGACTCACAGCAACCCTATGTACAATAGAACAAAACCCTGCCCAGTCTTGTGCCAGCTTCACAATACTTGCTGTACCTGAGCCCATCATTGTAGTCACTGTCAATACCATCTCATTGAAGGTCTTCCCCTTCTTCACTGAACTCCACTTTATGAAGCATGATATCCTTCTCCAGGGAATGGTCCCTTCGTACAACATGACCAAATAGGTGAGACAGAGTCTGTCCAGTCTCGCTTCCAAGGTGCATTCTGGCTGCACTTCTTCCAGGACAGATTTGTTAGTTCTTTTGGGAGTCTACTGTACTTTCAATATTATTTGCCAACACCACAACTCAAAAGCATCAACTCTTTTAGTCTTCCTTGTTCATTGTCCAGCTCTCACATGTATATGAGATAAATGAAAACATTATGGCTTTTCTTAGGCACACCTTAGTATTCAAGGAGATATCTCTGTTCTTCAGCATTTGAAAGAGGTCTTTTGCAACAGATTTGCCCCATTCAATACATCATCTGATGTCTTGACTGCCCCTTCCATTGGTGTTAATTGTGGAACCAAGTACCATGAAATCTTTAAAAACTGCAATCTTTTCTCCATTTACTGTGATGCTGCTTATTAGTCCAGTTATGAGGATTTTAGTTTTCTTTATGTTGATATGTAATCCAAACTTCAGACTGAAGTCTTTAATCTTTATCAATAAGTGCTTCATGTCATTCTCACTTCCAGCAAGCAAGGTTGTGTCATCTGGATATCACAGGTTGTTAATAACTTTTACTTCAATCCTGATGCCATTCTTCTTCATAAAGTCAATCTTCTCTGAGTAACTATGGGTTGGGTGGAAAAACTCCAGTCCTTTATCTCAAGTTTGGAGCAGAATATGGTGTCATTTTCACTTCAGAACTTGCAGCAAGATCAAGCTAAAGTTAGATTTCACTTCAAGTATCTCCTTACTTATGCCACCACCCCACACTCTCTCACACACACACTTCATGGCTGCCTTATTCAATATGACTGCTTTCTCTAAGCATCTTCTTAATACGTTCACAACTCAGGCTTGCTTCTAAGGGAATCAAGGTCAAATGGTCAGTTTCAGGAGTAACACATAGATACAGACACTCAGCATGGGATTACCGAGCTAACAATAAGGAACCTATACCTGATAGGAGATGATGACACATTGGGAGTATGTAGGATACTGTGGTAATGCAATTGTTAAGACTTTCAGCTGCGGTGATCAGGAAGGGGATGCAGGTGAAAAGACTGAAATGCCTTATTAATGATTCTGGCATTTGAAATCTACATGGAAATGGTATTTATTTTGGAAGGAATTCCATAGCTGTTGCAGATGACTAATTGATACATGGAAGATTAAATTGGTAATTAATCACCAATTTAAGGCAACAGATAGAGGTCTCTTTGCTGGTGCTTAATGTGGTCTTTAAGTCTCTCAAACAGAGATCTAATGGTGCTAAAAATAAGGATCAGAACAAAACCATAACAGTAGCTTGATTTCAGAGGAGTCTGAATTTTCAGTCTAGAAAATCTTCCATGCCAATGTTAGTCCTGATAGGAAAAAGATGATATTCAGATATTAGAGTGGAGAAATTCTGATAGAAGCATTTGAGAACTTTGAACTTGAAGGCTCTGGACTTGTAGAAATGATCTGGTCCCTTCCCCAGCCAGCATTTTCCCATGCTTGAAGATGATGTAGGGGCATCATATCAGAAAAGTCTCATATGTCAATGTTTATCACCACTTCTCCTCCTGCCAATTATATGAATTACTAAGAAACAGTCACAGGTATTTAACTGAGGAAGGTGGTGTACTGAGGGAAGAAAGATATATTTGTACTACCTTAACACTACAAAGGGAAGAAAGGTATATTTGTACTACCTGGTAACATAGTGCCTAAGGCATTGACTGCCAACCAGAAGGCTGGCAGTTCAAACCCTCCAGCCACTCCTTGGGAGGAAGTTTGGGCAATCTACTTCCATAGTGATACTGCCTCAGAAACCAAAGGAGGGGTCGCTATGAGTCGGGTCCGACTCAAAGGCACATGACAACTACAACAACAACAACAATGGGTACTTGTATATATAATTTAGACAGGGACCTGGCAGGAATTCAAGCTGGATTCAGAACAGGAAGTGGAATAAGGGATAGTGTTACTGATGTCATGTGGATCTTGGATGAAAGCAAGAAATACAAGTGTGAGAGTTAAAATTATGTGTCAATTTGGTGGGGCCTGGTTTTGAGTGTCTGGCAGCTGGTTATAGTTATTCCCCATGATGAGACTGACAATCAGCTCCATGGTGGAATCTGCAGTGACCAGCTGTCTGGCTGCTTTAAGGATGTCATCTGTTTCCAGTATAAAAGAAGAAGATTTGAGAAAGGTGTCAGCAGCTTTTTGGCACACTTGGACCCTGCAGGTAGCCAAGTCATCATCATTCAGCAGCCTTCTGATCTTGGGACTGTATTTTGACTTGAATTAGTGGACTGCTGGGTTGTTTGGTAATATTGGGACTGTACCATTTTATTTGTAGAACTTGGGCTTGTTAGCCTCAGCAGCCAGCAGCTGGCCTAGGAGCAAGAGGCAGAGCAGAAGCTTAAGGTTGAAGGGCTTTCACCCAGCCACTAGACCTGGCACTTTGACCTCAAACTTCTAGCCTTCAAAACTCCTGTTTATTCAAGACACCCATGTGTTGCATTTCTGTCAGAGTGACACTAGGTTACCAAAACAACCAGAAAGATGTTTAGCAGTGTTTTATTGACTATGCAAAGGCATTCACATCATAACAAATTATGGATAACACTGCAAATAACAGAAATTCAAAAACATTTAATAGTGCTCATTAGAAATCTATGTATAGACAAGTGGAAGTCCTTCAAACAGAAGAACAAGGGGATATTGCATGATTTAAATTCAGGAAAGGTGAGTGTCATGCTTTTATCCTTTTACCATAATCTTTAATTCTGTATTCTGAGCAAATAATCTGAGAAGCTGAACTATATGAAGAAGAATGTGGGATCAATATGGGCAGAAGACTCATTTACACCTACAATACTCAGATGACACAACCTTGCTAACTGAAAATGAAGAGGCCTGGAAGAATTTACTGAAGGAGATCAAAGACTACAGCCTTCTGTACTGATTTCAGCTCAACATAAAGAAAACAAAAATTCTCACAACTGAAACAATAAGCAACATCATAGTAAATGAAGAAAAGTTTGAAGTTGTCAAAGAGTTCAATTTACTTGGATCCTCAATCAACACCATGGAAGCAGCAGTCTGGAAATCAGATAATCTGTTGCATTGGGAAAATCTGCCACAAAAGACTTCTTTAAAGAATTGAAGAGCAAAAATGTCACTTTGAAGAATAAGATGTACCTGATCCAAGCCACTGAATTTTCAATCACTCCATAAGCACTTGAATGCTGGACAAGAATATGGAAGACCAAAGAAGAGTTGATGCATTCGAATTATGGTGTTTACAAAGAATGTTGAATATAACAGAGATGTCTAGAAGAACAAACAAATCTGTCTTAAAAGAACTACAGCCAGAAGGCTCCTTAGAAGTGATGATGGTGAGACTTTGTGTCTCATACTTAGGTCATGTTATCAGAAGGGTCCGCCTCTGGAGAAGGACATCATGGTTGGTAAAAGGTAAATTAAAAAAAAAAAAAAGATGGGAAGATCCTCAACAAGATGAATTGAAAAGGTGACTGCAACAAGGGGCTGAAGTGTAACAACCATTGTGAAGATGATGCACACAACAAAGAATTTGGTCCCTGTGGAACAAACAGTGAAGAACTCAACTGCTTGTTCAAAGGTTGGCAGTTTGAACTTCCCCAGAGGCCCATCAGAAGACAGGCCAGGCATTCAGTTTCTGGAACAAAGAATGTCTGCCTAGGCAAGGATACTGAAGATTCCAGGAGGTATTTGGCCCTGTGTTTTAGAGGCCACGTATTCCACACTTAGGAATACTCTGTCTTTTAACAAGTGACATAAAAGTCTCTTTGATTTCCACTAAGTTCAGTACAAGTACAATCAGGATGCCACTTTGTCTACATGATTCAACAGATACCCTATAAATAGAGCTATCTGTGATAGAAAAACCTTTTACATGGCATCTCTGGAAAGCCACAATCACTAATATGAATGCAAAGTGATAGAATTCTGTTCCCAATTTCATCAGAAAACTTTACAACATTCAACAGCAAGTCCTGTGGTGTTACTGAGCCTCAGTGCAGACTGAGGATCTGACTGTGAGACAGCAAGCATACTTGAAACCTGAGCTGCCCATCATGAATTGTTTGCTTTCAGATTCACTGCATTGCTCAGTTGTTGACCAAGTAGAGCAACAATCCATAATGCCATGGCAGAGGTACATCCAGTATTGGGCACATGTAAGTGATATAGCAAGGATCATGGAGCTTGTGTGGGATCGGGCAGTGTTTCATTCTGCTGTGCATGGGGTCACTCACTATGAGTCGGAAACAACTTGACAGAACCTAACAACAACAAGTGATATAAACAGGTAGCCAGATATTCTGATTACTTGACACTAATATACTGAATGTTTTGTCATATATATGACCTTATAGAAAATTTCTTGTAAGATCTGAAGATAAAAGAAAACACTAGACTTTATTCATGGATGAAATAACTTGGATTTTTGGTGAATACTGAAAATGGACTGCTGCTCTATTACAAAACAGTTATGTATATTCTTAAAAAATGATTTGAGAGGGTAAGATATTCTCCACTGAGCATATATTCTGGCATTACACCTTATCCTCCTCTTGATGTACAAAGAAAGTGACTTAAGGTAAAGATATATATGAATTCATGCACATTTAAAAATTGGCTGGAAGAAGAAAGAGACTTCCAAAATTATGAACATAGATGTTTAAAGAAGCATATAGGCAGATCTATGGGATGAGATACAAATTCTGAGTGTCTTTGTATTGTATTTTAACATGCTGCAAAATACATCCACTGCAGAAAATAAATTAAAAACAGAATGAGTTGGCCAAGAAACTCAAGGTATATGAAGCTCATTCCTCAGCCACCTCACAGAATGTGCAATGGACTCATGGTTAGAGTAGACAGGAAGAAGAAAAATGAAGTCTATGTTCATATCCATCATTGTGGACTCATTCTCACCAAAGCTGACCTAGCTATCACTGCTCTAGAATATTAATATTTTGGTCCTCTAGTGCCTCTCTAACAGAAAATACACAGGTGGATAGCACAAACAAACAGGAATTTATTCACATACAGTTTTGGAGGCTAGAAGCCTAAGTTCAAAGTGCTAGCTGTAGGGGCTGGGTGGAGGCACCTTGACATAGGGCTTTAACTCTCCTTCTTGCTCCTGGCCCAATGAAGCTGGTGGCTTCTCTTAAGGCAGACAGCTTCTGGCTGTCGAGGGTGATAAGCTCAAGGTCAACATTTAATATGGAACAGTTCCAAAATTATCCAGCAACCTGGCAGGCCTCTAATTCAAGTACATTAATAGTTCCCAGCTCATCAGACAATATCGCAGGCCATTGAGATGAATCCAAATGCAGGATCCAGATGTGAAAAAAGCTAGAAACCTTCATCACAGCTTCTTATATACTGGAAGACCACATCTCTATGACAGCTACTCAGCCGCTCACAGTAGATTCCACCATGGAGTTGATTACCAGTGTCATCATGGGTAATAACTATACCCAGCTGCCCACTACTCAAAACCAGGCTCAGCCAACTTGACACACAAATTTTACCCATGTACATGTGAAGCTGCACTGAAGGAATTGGCAAAGAACAAGGCTCCAGAAATTGACAGAATACCCATAGAGATGTTTCAACAAATGGATGCCCCACTGGAGGCACTCACTCTGTTATTCCAAGAGGTTTGGAAGACAGCTACCTGGCCAAGTGACTAGAAGAGATACAGATTAATACCCATTCCAAACAAAGGTTGTCCCACAGAATATGGAAATGATTGAATAATATTATTAACATCAAACACAAATAAAATCTTACTGAAGATAATTTAAAAATGGGTACAGCAGTATATTGACAGAGAGCTTCCAGAAATGCAAGCTGGATTCAGAAGAGGACATGGAACAAGGGGTATCATTGCTGATGTCAGTTGGGTCTTGGGTCAAAGCAAATAATACCAGAAATATATTTATTTGTGTTTTATTGACTATGCAAAAGCATTTGATTGTGTGGATCATAAGAAATTATGGATAACATTGAGAAGAACGGGAATTCCAGAACACTTGATTGTATTCATGAGGAACCTGTGCATAGATAAGAAGGCTGCCATTCAAACAGAACAAGGGGATACTGCATGTTTTAAAAGCAAGAAGGGAGTGCATCCAAGTTGTATCCTTTCACCATACTTTTTCAATATGTATGCTGAGCAAATAACCCAAGAAACTGGATTATATGAAGAAGAATATGGCATCAGGATTGGAGTAAGACTCATTAACAACCTGCTGTATGCTTATGACAAAACTTTGCTTGCTGAAAGTGAGGACGATTTGAAGCACTTCCTGATGAAGATGAAAAACTACAGTCTGCAATATGGATTACACCTCAGTATAAAGAAAAGAAAAATCCTCAAAACTGGTCCAATAAACAGCTTCATGATAAATGGAGAAACGATTGAAGTTGTCAAAGACTTCATATTATTTGGTTCTACAATCAACACCAATGAAAGCAGCAGTCAAGACATCAGATGATATACTGTATTGGGCAAATCTGCTGCAAAAGATCTCTTTCAAGTGATGAAGATCAAAGATGTCTCTTTTAAGACTGAGGTGCACATACCCCAAACCATGATATTTTCAATTGCCTTTTATGCCTGTGAGAGCTGGACAACGAATAAGGAAGACTGCAGAAGAGTTGATGGATTTGATTTGTGGTGTTGGAGAAGAATGCTGAAAAGACTGCCAGAAGAACTAACAGATCTGTCCTGAAAGAAGTGTAGCCAGAATGCTCCTTGGAAGTGAGAATGGCCAGGCTTTGTCTCACCTACTTTGGTCATGTTAACAGAAGTAACCATTCCCTGGAGAAGGATATCATGCTTGGTAAAGTGGATCAGCAACAAAGAAGAGGAAGATACTCAACAAGATGGATTGACACAGTGACTGCAATGATGAGCTAATGTATAGCAAGGATTGCGAGGCTGGCACAGGGCTGGGCAACATTTTGTTCTGCTGTGAATAGATAGGGTCACTATAAATTGGAGATGACTCGACGGCACTTAACAACAACAACATGCATAAGTGAAAAGCATCTGTCAAAGTACCTGAGACATAGTAAGGAATCTATAAATGGAAACCATTTTAACAATTTAAAAACATGCACACTATAGGATAGTTTAACATTTTGTAGGTATTAATTTCATTATCATCTAATTAAGGAGTCCTAGTAACACAGAGCTCTGGTAGCATAGTGGCTAAAGCACTTGACTGCTAAGCAGAAGGCTGGCGGTTCAAACCCACTAGCTACTCCTCGGAAGGAAGGTTGGGCAATCCTACTTCTGTAGTGATACTGCCTCGGAAACCCAAGGAG